>NW_017732234.1:94707-167438 GCF_001890085.2 Hipposideros armiger
AGATATAATAATTGGAACCATCCACAGCTACATATATAAAGCAAATTGTTTTACCTCCACACCCTCACACATATTTTCATTTTTAGGTAGAACTTTTGTTTTTATCATTCTTCTTGGTATAATTATTTCTGTTCTTTTTATTTTCTTGTATCTATTAATATTCCCTTTTGTTTAAAAATTATCCCTTAGGAAAGGTTATGATAATATTCTTTTACCCTTTAGAGTAAATTGATTCACTGTATTATTTCATATTTTAACCTTGGCTTTACTTTCTTTTAAATACATTTCAAAAAAGTAATAAAGTCATTAATATATTTTGCATACCATTCAGCTAATGGCCCATTGCATAGTGAACTTATCTCTGTGGGGTTCTATTGTCTAACAGCTTTCAGAGGGGGCAGTGTAAACTGATTAATGTTAAATGAAAAACCTGTTTGCTCCTTGGTTGCTTTTGGGTAGCTCCAAATAAGAAAAAAAATTCAGACGAATCCTTGCTAGATTTCTACTTTGATTGTTGCAGTGGGGGAACCCACACTAAAATGCACAGCTAGCTTAATGTAAAAAAACACTATTCCAAAAGAAATACAGTGTGCATGCCTATGTCTAAATTTTATGTAAATTTTTACCATTGAATTAATATATTAGAAACGTTCAAGTAGTTATTTATTTTAGAACTTGGTAATGACCCAACAATAGCCCCCCCCTTATCTGAGGGATATATGTTCCAGGACCCCTAGTGGATGCCTGAAACCAAATATAGTACCAAACACTAAATATACAAAGGAAGTGTTTTCCTATACATACATACCTTATGATAAAGTTTAATTTATAGATCAGGCATAGTAAGAGATTAACAACATTAATTAATAACAAAACAATTATAACAATAAAATAAGTGTTATTTGAACATAAGCACTTCTATACCAAGATAGTCATCTGATAACCTAGATGACTGCTGAGTGAGTAATGGGTAGGGAGTGTACAAAGTATAGATACCCTGAACAATGGGATGATTCAGGCCCCGGGTGAGACAGAATGGGATAGCATGAGATTTCATCAGAATGGCACGTAATTTAAAAAGTATGAATTGTTTTTGAACTTTCCATTTGATACTTTTACACAGAAGTTGTCCTCAAATAACTGAAACTGGATGGGGTAAGTGAAATTGTGGATAAGGGGGGATTCCTGCATAAGTATAATACAAACTAATAAAAGTGTAAGAAAAGTTTCTCTCTCAAATATTGTTGCTATTCCATGTGAGTTTATTACACAGTGAAGTGACAGATTATGATTTTAGAATCTTGATTGCAAGGGGAAAACAACCAACGAGATGCAAATTACCAGTCAACAAATATACATTTTAAAAATAACAGGTACACCTTCTTAAAATAATTTTATATTTCTTATCATTTAAGTACTGCCTCAGCTGTAAGAAAATTAGTGTGTTCTGAAACTGACATTTCAGTCTAGTACATGGTGCGATAGTTTAATTTGACAGTATAATTCTCTAAATTGCAGGAAATCACACTTTCCTATTCCTGTTTTATGTTGTTGTTTTTTTGAAAATGCATTAGATAAACATAACTCTATAAGATTTATGTTTATTTTTATTTTCTAATATAGATTTTTCAAGTTCTCTTATATGATGCTAATTAAATTATTCTAATGAGCATTTTCCCGAGTTTCTTCTGTATTTCTAATTTACCATTTATAAGTAACCATAATATGCTAACAAACATTGGAATATATGATTTTTTGTAAATACAAGTACTTTAGCCTCTCATGATTTTAATTGGTGAGAATCAACACATTCATTTATATTATTGTCACTTTCTCTTTTGTAATAAAACATTATTTACACTTTAAATTTTAGGACATTTTTCAGAAGAGTATTGTCATAACCATATTTTGACAGGATGTTTAATTTCATTCAAACCAGCAGTATAGTATTTTGCTGACAGCAATAGTAGTCAATATCCCATGAACATAGTTCTTGAAGATTCTATATTTATTTTAGCGTCTAAACTGGAGATTTCACTTGCTTTTTTGGAATTTTCTGAAAGGCAGTAATTTTTTTTAATGTGAAATAGTCATCCATCATATATAGCATATATAACTTCAGCATTATTTTTTAAATCTTATTCATAATGAACGTCATATTTTTACTAATATATAACTATTACCAAGGGATTATTATGCGATAAAAGAGTTATCACATTGGGACACTTTATATAGTAGGTGGAGTAATAGTGCTTTTTTCATTCTGTCTTATACTACAGTTAATGACTTTCTCTGCCTCAGAGGAGAATAAATCTCTCAGGAGATTATGACTTTTTTATGGCAAGGTCTGTGCTTTATTTATCTTATCTCCTAACACAAATATCCAGAGCAAAATAGAGAACTTTGCATATAATAGGGAATTGTTTCATGGTTTTAGTTTTTTAATTAACTCCTGGATATATGGCAAACAATACTTTCATAAGTAAATACATCAGAGAATTCCACTAATAAATATTTAATAAAAATTCTAGTGTTCGCTTTTAAATTTCTTTCAGGTGTAGAAAGAACATATTTACACTTCATAATTTGTTGTTAGTGTTTGGTTGATCTACATAAACTATGAAAAACTATGTCTGTTGGAAAAATATAGTTAAAAACAAAACCTCCTCCAACCCAGAAAACCTCTCTGCAAAGGTAGTAGAGAAAGAAAACACTTTTATTATTTAATAAGCATAAACCAGAATGTGATGCCCATCACAAGCAACCTACTAATAGAGTGCAAGACAAGATTTTCACCCTTTTATGTAGCCAAACAGATATAATCATTGCATATATGTTTGTAAAATGAACAACAACTAGTCTTTAAGTAAAAAGATTTGATAGCATCTTTTGTCATATACAGTTCATCCTAGATTCATTTAATAATTGGGTGACTGTTTTTGTTAATTAAGTTGACTTTATTTAGAGGAGAAACAAACTTCTAATCTAATTCTTGAAAAAGGCATTCCTGGGTCATAAAGCTGCCAAAAGGCCTACCTAGTTTTCCAAAAAATATATATTTTACTTTTTCTAAAGAAAAAGGGTAAGGAGAGATTTCCTTGTTTTTAACACAGATAATTTTGTCTCTTTATTAATTTTTACCTGTCCTGTCAATCTCAACATATAATGAATACACTTAAGAATACACATAGACCCATAATATGATGAAATATAGAAGCATTTAATTGTTTGAAAATTATTACAAGAATATTTTGAAATTTTTACTAACAATTTTTATAAGTCACAGATTCCTGATAAGTAGATTTGAGCCAATAACCTTTACTTGACACCATTTGTCATAGTAAATAACTATAGTTAAACATAATTATTAATATTATTTTATCAAATAGTCAACTGTCAAAGTCTAAAATTCTAATTTAAAATTATCAGCATTTCATTGCCTCAAGAGAATAATGTTGCAGTACTGTTTGTAGATTCAGAGAAAAATTTTATTTAGCATGCACATTATATATTCTAGACAACCAAAACAATAACTAAGTATTTTGCTGAAAAGAATAATGATAAATTTTTAATTCACCTATCAAAGATAATGAGTTAAAATATTAATAGTCTTGTTAGAAATGGAGGATGTTTTAAATATTGACGTTGCAAAGTATTAGTACATATTGTGTATATGTGGATAGAAAATGTGAACAGTTGTATATGTTTTAATTGCCTCATTTTTATTTGTAAAGAGTCAATATGTTATGTCTAAGTTGGATGAAACAGGACATAGTTGTATATGCATATTACTTAAGTTATAAAGTGATGTAGTATAAAATGTAAAAAATTATTACCAACTCCCAGGAAGAAGTTCAGGACGAGACGAGCTATGGGGTTAGATACGGTAGCAAGTAGGCAATTTTTTTTAACTGTATATGAAGATAAGACATAACACACTGATGGAGTTTCTTCTCAAGAAATTAAGGATTAGTAAAGCTCAGACATTTAAAGTATAGGTAAAGCACTTACAAAACACTTACTATGTATACGTCATTAACTGTTCTAAATGACTTTAAATTATTGGCTGTCTGGATTGAAGATAATTGCCTGAAAATTTGAAACAATAAAAGGACTCATTTTTCTAAGGTCAAAAATATTTCTTACATTAATTTTTACCTTGGAAACCTGGAAGGAAAGTGTCTATCAATAGGCAACGGATAAACTAAATGATGGTACACTTAAAGTAAATTCCAAATTCCATTTGAACCAAAAGATAGCTGGCAAATAAAGACATTTATAAATAAGAAAAAAGAGAAATCAAGTCAAGGTAAAGGTTGAAAGGTATCTGACAGAATATTCCACCCTAAAATATGCCTCTTTGCCATAAGATTATTTTGAGCTGATTATTTTGAGAAACTGCAAGGCACATAGAAAATAGAAGTTACCCTTTGTTAAAGAGAAATCTACATTTGTAAAGAAAGCGTACATTAGAAAGGAACCTGTCCCAGCACAAGAGTTATTACCTGAAATAACTTTTCATCTGAGAGACTTATCTGTGTGATAGGACAACCCTAAGTCTACCAAACATGTCTTCCTCTAACCATCCTGTTAATTATCTCCTGTCCCCTCCCTGCAAACACACATCTTTCTTTAATCTTTAAGCTGATATTTAAGGTAGTGGCTTGGACCATCAAGGGAATTTACTCATTTTTTCCCGGGGATCTCCTATATACTGATGAGGCTAAAATCCTGTTCTTCTAGATTTATACTGTAACTGTCAAAATAAATCACCTGTTAACTTTAAACCCTTGCCAGTCAAAAGAGATTGGGTGGTTAAGTTAGGGCTATACCCTTCAATTTTGGAGAATTTTTATTAGATTAAAAGAAAATAGGTCCCTTTCTCTCACTGTCAACATGACATAAAATAAACAGTAGTTGTTTTGAAACTTCTCAGTATTAATTTAGTCTATGACAGCATATTTTTTGAGCTAAAAAATTTAAAGTATGTCTTAACTATTCTAAGTTATTTCATTAATTATAAAATTTTCAAAATCCTTTTATATGGGCTTAATCTAATATTATTCTGTATGGAGAAATGGTATTTAAGTTTTACACAAGTAAGAAAGGCTCCTGTTTTGTCCACACCTCATTCCCTTTCTATTTCAATGCTGAATTACTTTTGTGAAAAATTTACAGAATTTCAGCATTAACACCCTTTGATTCTTTTTTATTATCTTCAGTGACAGTCATTACTGTTTATGCCAAAACTGAAGCTTACAGTTCTTGAATCTATATTCTGAATTTTTCTTTCATTTATATTATTATCCTGTTAGTTTTATTCAGCTGAAAATAGCGACTAAAGATAAAAAATATGGTTTATAAACACATTTTTGATATTTCATGTACATTTAATTTTCTCAGGTTTGAGGATATCTTAATAATTCTTATTAAGTAAGACTCACTGAATGCATTTTCTAAAATGTTTTTGCTTTTTTAAATGACTCACGACTAAGACACATGCTTGTCAAACACATTTCTTTCTATGACAACATGATAGGCCTTGTCAATGCCAATAAAGAGCAAATATGATTCATCTCTTCTCTAGAAAAGTAATTTCTTCTCTTCCAAATCACACTTTGTTTTTTTCATTGACAGCACTGAATGTGGTGTAGATAATGTTATTGTTGTGTAGGCAGGTATTCTAGTGAAACTCAAGCACAGTGATTAGCAATTTGTAATTTAGTATTGATTCAGGGGAAGTTTTCCAGTTCTGTCAGTCTTTGCCTGATAAATATAATATTTTTAGCAGTAGCTTAGAAAATAGAATTTTAAACCTACATGTACCTTAGTTGATTAAAAACTGATAAATATTGTAGTGAAGAACAATGTTGAGAAGTTCCTTGAATAATCAATGCAGGCTTCATTTCTTTTTTTTTTTAATCTAGCCTTATCCATAATTCTAGATGATGGGCCTCTCCTAATGTGTTCATCTGGAACCATATGTTATTCTCTATCTTAGTATTTTATACACTTACCAGTTTATTTGTCTGTTTCCTCCATTTGAATGACAGCTTGTGGAATGTGGATCATGTATGTATGTGTGTATCTCCAATAACTAATATGTTTGAACTTAATAAATGTATATTGAATTCATGGGATATGTTGAACTTTTATATAATGCTTACTCAGAGATGTTTATCGTTTCAATAGCATAAGTAATTCAATGAGGACTAAAGTTTAGAACATCCTTGATTTTTATTCGGTCATAAGGAATGAAGTTTCTTAAAAATAGAGAACAATAGATATGTACATTTGAATTTTCAGAATTAGAAACCTCTAAAGATTAGGGATACATTATCTCTTCATCTAGTTGACAAACGTGTATTAGACACTGTGCTGTGTCAGGCTGTATCCTAAATGGCAGGAAGCAATGTAAAAAACAGAGGGTGTCCTGTCCTCATATTGTTTACATTTGAATAGGCAAGAAAGATAATAACAGTTTAAAATAGTAAATGGATAGTATATTACAATGTGTTAGGAGCTCCAAAAGAAATGGTGTTACTTTAGATTGAGTAGTAAGAATATTCCACTATATTATTGGCATCTAAGAAGATAGAAATCATGAATGTGTGCAAATATCTCAGGAAAGAGTATTTTAAGAGGAGGAAACAGTACATACAAAAAAACCTGAGCTGGGAGCGTGCTTCGCATATTTATTTAAAGAAGAGTAAGAAGATTGAAACAGCAGGCACACGGGGACCTAAAGAAAAGTGGGAAGACATGGTTTAGAGATACCAGCTCTACAGTAAGTGACATCTTATAGGTGTAGAGAAGGAAAAAGTTTTCTTCACTGTTCTTAGCGTCCCTTGGTGGGTCTGAAAATTAAACTGACAAAGTGGTATTAACAGAAGAAAGCATACAAATTTAACTGAATTCTTACACATATGGAGCCTTCACAAGCGAATAGTGGCCAGAGCTGAACGTTTTATACCCTTAGGCAAATGAACAATAAACTTGCGAAGAATTTATAAGACAAAGCTGTTTGGGCTAGGGGTAGTAAACAGTGAAGTAACTGGGAAGATAAAGGGCAGTTTAACAATGTTTACACAGATTTCTCAGCCTCAAATTTCCTGTCTCTGGTGATAAAATGCCTGCCTTCCTCCTGTGTTTCAGGAAAGCACATGTCACAGAAGAGTTTTATGACCTGTTTCAGGAAAGAAGGGTGAGGGGTAACCTTCCCACTTCTGCCACTGTCTCACATTCCTTTAGCTTAAGATACTCCATATGCTAATATGCCATGAACCTCATCACAGACCCTGTGAGCATGTGGATATATTGTGAAGTTTATCATTGTGAGTTTTGAGCAAGGTTTTAACAGGATCTGACTTATGATTTTGAAAATTCTTTACTATTTTGTGGAAAATAGACTTCTCCAACAGCTGAATCAGGAAGACAAATGAGGAAGTACTTGCCAGGGTCTAGGTGGCCAGACGTGCCTGGTAAAACTCAAAGCAATGACAAGGATCAGATTATATATGTATTACATTGGTAGGGCTGAATACATGTGATGATAAATTAGACAAGATTGTAAATAAGTTAATCAGAGATGTTTCCAGATATTTTGGCTGGAACAACTGGATAACTCTTGTTGCTACTCAATCGGTCTCATGCTGGTTTTTCAAAGAAAGTTATGAACTTGGAGTTGAAGACAAGATTTATTTACTTTAATAAATGACAGAAAATATTTAATTTCTTACTAGGATTTTAATCTCTAGAAAGGAATTGTTATTAGCTTTCTGTGGAAAATTATGTTATGAACCTGAATTCAAAATCGTGGCAATTTTTAATACTGCAAATAATTTAAAGAAAAGTTGCTCGTATAATATTTTATAACGACAAAAACCTAACATTTTTGTCTTTAAATTTTATGATTTTATGATTTTGAATAAGAAATACATAGTTGGTGTTTGTCCAGTGCCCCTGGTACATATCTCCTAAAACTTTTGTCATTTCCTATATAAGAACCATAGGGGCATTTTTTGTTAGAATATTTAGTTTTGTTCCTATTTCTTGAAATACCTCTATCCTTATTAATACCAAGTGCCTTTCAAGCTCACCTGAGTTTATGTTAATAAGGTGACTTTGGCATAGCCCCTAAAATAGGAGCTGGTTGCCAGGAGAAACAACCATGTGATTAGAAGGTTGAAATTTCAGTCCCTCCCCATGACCTCAAAGGAGGGGAGAGAGGCTGATGGTTGAATTAATCATCAGCAGTCAATTATTTAATCAGTCATAACTGTGTAATGAAGTCTCCATCAAAACCTAAAATAATGAGGTTTGAAACCTATCAAAGAGTCTTTCCGATGGGTGCTACAGAGTGTGAAATATGCTGATACCTCGGCGCCATAAAAGGAAGTGGTGTTTATTATATAACTTTACACAATGGAGAATGGACAACTTGTGTTGTAAAAACCTAAATTTCCCAATAGTTTATAGATAAGGGGCTTTGTAGAGCAAAAATCCTGAATAATCATGAGTCGTGGGTTCAGGATAGTGGGGCTGTGTTGTTTGGTCAGTTCTTATGTAAGCTTTTGCAACCTGACTTATTCAGCTCCTTGCAACGTCCTGCCTGGGTCTACGTGACTATGGCAAGTGGTCTCCATCAGGAGAGGTGTGTAAGGCATCTTAGGTTGTGAGCCAGTGATGTTATCTTAAGAGCAGAAAGTAAAGAACAAAGCTGCACATTTCATGTTTAGCAGGGAATAGCTTCAGAAACCTGCTTTTTTTACAGGCAGGACTATAGACCCCAGGACATGACTACATTTCAGCGCAGCTGTGAATCTTAAGAAAAGCTATTGGGTTGTCAGAAAAGTCATGAAGCATGTTTGCAACAGATGGCAGTTCATTTTTGGAAAACCTAGAGTCATTTGCATCTACGTTATTGCTATGTCATGTGACAACTGACAGTTCTAGCTTCATTCTAAAAAAAAAAAGTGAGTGATTTGGTTGAGATTTGGAGATTTTACAACAAGCTGAAGGTGGAAGACCAAACTGTATATTTTTGCCATATTTTACTGTTTTACTTCCATGAAGGGAAGAACGCATGTCAAGCTTGTGAAAAGTTGCATAAAGTTTACGGTGACAATGCTCTACAAGAACATCAGTGCCGGGCCAGCCAAGTGGCGCTTTGGTTAAGAGCTGGCTTGGGACGCCAGAGAGCCCTGGTTCAGTCCCACATATGAGGGCCAATGACACTGCCCTCTACAGCTAAGATGCTGAACAACAGCTCAATCTGGAGCTGGCTGCCATGAGTTGTGCACGACGGTGTAGGCTGCAGCCCCTGCTGTATGGGTTGCCATGGGCTACCGTGTGTAGCCAGCAGCCGCTGTGAGCAGCAGTCCAGAAGCCGGTGACTGATCTGCCTCACCCAGGAAGAGTGCAATGACGGTGCCAACTTGGACCAGTGAAGCAATGTCCTCCACAGTTAGATTGAGTAACAAAAAAAGGACAGCAACTTGTGTGTTCTCCTTTTCTCAATTCCCTGGCACTGTTCCCATCACCAAGTCCCCAATAGAAATCTTAAAAAAAAAAAAAAAGAACATCAGTGCCAACTATGGTTCAGTAATTCCATACTGGTGATGATTTTGATCCCTACTATGCTCTTTGGTCAAGGAGGACCACTGAGGTTTATGATAACAAAATAAAGGCATTGATCAAGTTAAACCCTCGTTACACGACATGAGAGATTGCAGAAACATTCAACATCCATCATTCAAGCATTGATGACCCCTTGAAGAAGTTGGGATATGTAAGCAAGCTCGATATTTGGGTTCTGCATGAACTCAAAGTTGTTCATTTGACTGCGCATATAAACATCTGCAATATGCTCATTAAATGTGAGGTAAATGATCCTTTTTTGAAGTGATTGATAACTGGTGATGAGAAGTGGATTGTTTACAACAATGTGGCATGCAAACGGTCTTGGTCCCTAAGTGATGATTTGCCTTAAATGACATCAAAAGCAGACATTCATCAGAGGAAGGTTATGCTCTCAGTGTGGTGGGATGTTAAAGGTGTCATGTTTTTCGCGCTCCTACCAAGGAACCAAACAATCAATTTGAATGTGTATTGTCAGAAATTGGACAGTTTGAATGAATCCATCATCCAGAAATGCCCAGAGCTTGTTAATCATAAAGGAGTTGTGTTCCATCATGACAACACGAGATCACACACAAGTTTGATCACTGGTTAAAATTGTTGGAGCTTGGATGGGATGTGTTGCCATGCCCACCATACTTGCCTGACCTTGCGCCATCAGACTTCCACTTGTTTTGCTCTCTTCAAAACTCCTTGCATGGTATAACGTTCAATTCAGATGAGACTGTAAATCAGCACTTGTTCAGTTTTTTTTTGTAGATAAAGACAGGTCCTTCTATGAATGAGGAATTATGAAGCTCACTGAAAGATGGCAAAAGGTCATCAAACAAAATGGGCAATATCTAATTGATTGATCTTTGTTCTTTATATAAATAAATGACCTTTGAAAAACATGGACAAAATACGTCATGACTTTTCCAACAATCCAATCGTTTAATGATTTTAGCTAAAAGCTAAATTGTAATATATCCAGTCTGCTATGATTTGCTGTCAGCTTCAGGTTTGGAGAGCATCCAGGTTGATGAACATTTGCAGGTGCTGGGATAGTATTAATAGCATAACCTGGAAAAGGCATAGAAGCCCCTTGCCCATTCCTACATACCTTCCCCTATGCATCTTTTTCATATAGCTATTTCTGAGTTATAATTTCTTTATAATGAACAAGTAATCTAGTACAATGTTTTCTACAATGTTTTCCTGAATTTCGTGAGCCTATCAAATTTATCAAACCCAAGGAGGGGACTGTGGGAATCTCTGATTTATAGCCAATCAGAAACACAGGTAAACAAACCGGACTTGTGATCAGCATCAGAAGTGGGGTCGGGAAGGGGAGCAGTCTAACAGGACTGAGTCTTAATCATGTGGGATCAAATACTAACCTCAGGTAAATAGCATCAGGTTGAGTTAAATTGTAGGACACCCAGAAGGTTTCACAAAATGGCTTGGTGGGGAAACCCTCATTGATAGCAGAAGTGTTTTAATGTGGAATTTTCTGAGTGTAAGGAAAATAGTATAGAAGGAGTAAAGGAAACCACAAATGTTTTTTCTTTACAAGTTTGTTTCCAGGAAATTTCAATAGAGCATATTTAATTTTTAACTTAAATTTTAAAAGTCATGAAAACAAAGGAAGAAAATCAAATGTGTATGAAAAGATGCAAATGTTTGCTGATAGTGATGTTTAATATAAATTTTTAAGTCCATTACTTATATAGAAATCTGGCAAATTTTTAAAAATTTTATAGTTTTCACAAACATACATTATTTTTATTCAAGATATCCTACTCTCAAAGATGAAAATTCAATGAAATATTATGGAAGATTATTATCAGTCAGGTTGTCAAAAATCCTCAAAACCAAATTAACAAAAAATAAACATATTTGAACAAAAATATTCAAGCTCATCTTGAAGAGGAAAAAAGCTGAAAGACTTATATTACTACATATTAAGATTTATTTTAAAACATGAGTTAAGACAGTTAGTATTGACATACTAGACCAGACAAGAAAAACAAACCAAGAAAAAAAAAAAAAACAGAGCCTGGGGACAGATCCAACATATGCTGTAATCTAATTTATTGTGTATGTGATGCACTGGGAGAAAGGTGGTCTGTTAATAAATACTGTTATGGCAATTGGATATCCATATGGAAAAGAGTGAATCTTGATTTCTGCTTGACAATACTAAAAAAATAGTTTCAAGATATGAAAATGAAACCACATGGCTTTTAGAAACATAAATAAATGTCTTTCTGACCTTGGAGTAGGCAAATCCTTTTTTAAAAATAGGAGTACAAAAAGCATTAAGCATAAATGAAATAATTGGCAATATGGACATCATTAGAATTAAGATTAGAAGCATCTTTTCATCGAAAGATACCATTAAGGGGAGGCTTAGAAAGGGAAACATATTTTACACATTTTGTTTAATAATTTCTATGAATCAATAAGAAAAAGAAAGACAACGCAATGCAATAATGGACAAAATATTAAAATGAACATTTCACAATGAAAAATAATCAAATGCCCTATAAAAATGAAATAGTGTTTCCTTTCTTAGGTATCAGGAACACGTAAATTAAACTATAATGTGATACTAATGCCCAGATCCACTAGAATAGCTAAAAAGAAAATGATAGAATACGTATTATTGATGAGAGTGCTGTGGGACAGGAACAAACATCCCTGTATCTTTCCTGGAGGTTCTTTTAGCTGGTCTAATAACTGAATAGACATGAGACAGATTAACAAGAAAAAAAAATCAAATTTAATACATGCATATATATGGGAGCCCTGCATACATGAGGGAGTCAGAAACCCCACATGCAGGAGTAGGTCCTGAGACAGAAAGGGGACATGGGTATATAAGACATCTGGAACTAGAAATGATGTAAGGTGCTTTCATGGCTTCAAACAGCCATTGCAGAATCATAAGAGCAGACTCTTAGTAAATAGAAGTTTGCCTCTCTTTTTATGGGCAAGACCCCTAATTAAAGTTCTTCCATGTAATTAAGGGAGGGGCAGAAGTTTCTCTTGAACCTGCAGCTGAAGTTGCCTTTATCTCAAAACAACTTGCATACTACCGAGGCACATTTTGGGGTAATTCATTCTGAACCCCCACAGTGCAGCACAACCAGAACTCTCATACGCTGTTAGCAAAAGTATAATTTGATACAATCATTTTGGAAAACGTGTTTCTACTAAGGGTAAATAAACACATAACTTATGATTAGCAATTTTATTCCTATTGATAAACCCCACAAATATGAGTGCTTATGAAACCACATATATGTAGAAGAATTTCATAAACTGGAAATAACCTTAATGTCTATCAGAAACATACAAAGAAGTATGTTATACTTCATTGCTATGTGCAATAAAATGGATAAATCTCAGAAACATATGAAGCAAAAGGAAAACAGTATGAACCTACACTGTTAAAATTGGAATCATGGTCACTTTTGTGCAGAGGTGGTTCCTTCTTGTGATCCTTCTGTAGGCTGGCAGTGTCTGTTTTTTGTCTGGGGTTATGGTTCCTCTCGGGATGTGTTCATCTGGTGAATAGGCATCAAGCTATATAATCACAATTTGTTTACTTTTTTGGATGTATGTTACACTTACCATCTCCAGCACTGCACTGCTATCATAGTCTGTGCCACCGTACTCCTTATCTGTACTTTTACAAGCTACCAGTTCCTTATTTCCCTTCTGTTCAAGTCCCCTATATTATGTGCTCCATAGAGTCAGAGAGATCATTTAAGACATTAAATCCCTCTGATCGTTACCCATCTGAGTATACATCCAAATTCCTTACATTGATTCCTAATCACCTCTCCAGCCTCAGTTACTGGTGGTTTCCATTGTAGTGTTTCTTTCAGACACATTTGCCTGTTTACTGTCCTTCAAATGTACCAAGCACAATCACGCTTGGGGCCTTTGCACCTACTGCTCCTTGTCATTGAAATAGTCCTGCTTTCTAAAGGTTGCATGGTGCACTCTCTCATTTTAATGAAACATTTTCTTAAATCTCACCTTCGTAGGGAGGCCTCAGGCCTCCCCATCTAAAAAAGTACCAGTGTACTCTTATCATTTACCTTGCTTTATTTTTCTTCATAGTGTTTATGAGTATCTGATATATTTATAATTTTATTAGTTTACTATCTCTTTCATGTCTATTGAAATAAAAAAACAAAAACATTGGACTTGAGACTATTTTGTTCACTGCTGTATTCAGGTTGCCTTCAAGAGTAATTATCATATATGCTTATTTTATATGTTTAATAAATATATTGATTAGATTAATAAGAATAAAATACTATATAGATAATTAATAATATATTATGTATGTAACTTAATATGGCCAGAAAAACGTCTGATGGTCATTTACTATATATGTGTGCATGTAGTGTGTGGTGTGTGGGATATACACATTGTGTGTTTATGTGTGTGTGTGTGCATGCATGTGCATACATCTGTATATTTATGTATTTTTCTATTAGCTCTCTATTAACTCTCTACAAATGTATCTGTTTTTGCTGCTGTTGTTTGTTATGAATAGGGAGGTACTTCTAAACTTTTCTAGCAATGAATGCTTTCTACCTAGTAGACACAGCCAATATCTATTTGAGCAAAGATAAGAGAAAATTATGGAGACAGAAAAGGAATACAGGAAAGAATAATTTCTGGAACACGTTTTTTCTTTGAAATGTATATATTATTCAGATCTAAACAATTGGTTTATTGATATAATAAATTTGAACTTCTCTTGGTATTGTAAATTGAACATATGCACACATACACACACACACACACACACACATCCTAACACACACATACTAAAAAGCCACATTGCTTAAATAAAATTTTAAGGCTAAATAATTTTTCTCAGGGCTTGACCTCAGGTCAACAGACCCACTACTTGGGTTCCTGTTCTTCAAAGATGCCAAGGGGCAACACAGATGAGTTTACAGCTTTTTATTCTTGGAGAGAATGGTATCCTTAACTTCTAATGTTTTTTCTTGCCCTTCAAGGAAAGATATGAAAGGACTCTGATTGAATACCTGAAGGAAATACCAGTTTTTATTAAAAACATGTATATTAACTCATTCTAGTTCCCTCCACAATTTCAGAATTACTACTTTAAAACGAATAATAATACTGCATGCCTCTGACTCCATGAAGCGTTTGTTAATTTCCCAAATTGATAAAACTCTGCCTAGAATTTCACTGCATAGCATTTTATTCTTATTATTATCATTGGGCCTATCCATTTTTATGTTCTGTATATGTCTACTATGAATAAAATGGTTGTGTCCTACTAAAATTCATATGTTAAAGCCTAATCTCCAGTATGTTTGGATGTAGGACCTTTGAAAGTAATTAGGTCATGAGGGTGGATGGAGCCCTAATGAATGGGATTAGTGACCTTGAAAGAAGAGACACAAGAGCTTGCTTCTCCCTCTGCTCTCTGCCATAAGTGCATACAGCAGAAGGCCATCTGCAAACTAAGAAACTGGCTTGCACTAGACAGCAGATCTGCCAAAACCTTGATCTTGGACTTCTTAGCCTTCAGAACTGTGAGAAGTAAATGTTTGTTGTTTAAGGCCCCCAGCCTAGGATGATTTGTTATACCAACCCAAGCAGACTAAGATTATGTCTTTTATCACATATTATTACATTATATTATGAGATTCTTTAAGATTTTATAAAATAGCATAATGTGCTATTATTTTATCTTCTCTCTCCTTACTCTCTAGCAGTGTGTGGGGTAGGTATTTAGTTAATGTTTGTTAAAGTGATGGATAATATATTTGCAAACATTAATTTGTATTGTATCATGGTCAAATTTCTTGTGAGGTCAATTACTTGTATTTTAAATACTTTCATTTGTATTAAGCTCATCTGTTTAACTGACCATGACTTATATAGCCTAATGCTATATTTCATATTTTCTACTTTTTACTCATTTATTTTAATTAAACCATTATAATGTCATTAATCACAGTTTCATTAAATCTGATAACCCATACATCATAGTAGTATTAACGGCTGTTAATACATGGACATCTTACTTCATAGTTGAAGAGAAAAAATAGATCCACAGTCACAGGCAAATAGCTACATATCAATAGCTTTGTAGTAGAGTAAAGGTCTATATGCAATTTCTGTTGAAATGCTTAATACACTGGTTAAAGTGACTACTAAAATTAGAAAAAAAATAAACATTCTTGTTGGCTACCTCAGGAAAAAAAAGGAATGCATTTATAGATAGTGTAAGAATAAGAAGAGTCAAATATATGGTGACGGAAGGAGAACCGACTTTGGGTGGTGAGCACACGATGTGATATATAGATGATGTATTACAGAATTGTACACCTGAAACCTATGTAACTTTACTAACCATTGTCACCCCAATAAATTTTAATTTAAAAAGAGAGAGAGGAAAAAAAATATAAAAGAATAAGGACAAAATTATCTTATTCCTGATACTGTTAGAAATATTGATTAAAACCTAAAGGAATTTTTAAATAAAATATGTGTTCTAAATGAACATAATTTTTACAAAATCAAAATGTACATTACTAACTTGTAATGATAAATGAAATTGCTAAATCACTCTAATTCTTAATATTCAAAGTGAAGATTAAATGTAGTGCTTAATTTTTTAACAAAGTACCAGAGGGAAAACTATGTTTTCTTTCCAAAACTCAAAAGCAAAGGTGAAGTCTATTCTGTAGACATCAAATGATTGTTGGAAATGAACCATATTATAAAAAGAAGCTCAACTATCTAGAAAATGGGGTTGTATTATTATTACAATAATTAACATTTATTATTGACATTGCTTTTATATTTTGAGTTTTGGGATAAGGCTTGTTCTGAAGTTTCCAAGATATTACTAAAATATATAAAAATATCATATATATATATATATATATCATATCATATAAAATATCATATATATAAAAATATATATCACCAAATTCTTGTTGATTTTAAATAAATAGGAACTAATGTAATTACCAATCTTGCTCTCTTGTAATAGAAATGAATTTAGGGTGAAATAAATAAGGAAGACATTTTCCTGCTTGAATAATAATATATTCAGAAAACAATAAAACAGCCAAAATATCAAGCCCTGGTAATTAAAACATAATATTGGTTTACCAAAAGTCAAGTTCAATTATTTTTATTCTAAATTACCAGTTACTAATTATTTCAAAAATAAATGTTTCCTAGACTTTAAATAAATGGGTGCAGCCACTATGGAAAATAGTATGGAGGTTCCTCAAAATTTAATAATAGAACTACCATATGAGCCAGCAATTCTAATTCTGAGTATTTATCCAAAGAAAATGAAAACAGTAATTTGAAACGATATCTGCACCTCCATGTTCATTTCAGCATTATTCACAAAAGCCAAGACATGGAAACTACCAAAATGTTCACTGATGGATGAATGGATAAAAAAACTAGTGAGATATATATATACACATATACACACAATGGGATGTTATGCAGCCATGAAAAAAAAAATGAAGTCTTGTTATTTGTGTGGACCTTGAGAAAACCATACTAACTGAGATAAGTAAGACAGAAAAAAGATAATTTCCATATGATCTCACTTATATGTGGACTACAAGATAAAATAAAACAACAACAATGACAGCAAAAACTAATTCATGGATATAGAGAACAGATTAGTGGTTACCTGAGGTGGGGTGTGGGGTGTGGGTGGAATGGGTCAAATGTACAAATTTTCAGTAATAATATGAGTGTCATAGAAATGTAATGTACAGCTTCATGACTATAGTTAATAATACTGTGATGCATCTTTGAAAGTAGCTAGCAGAGTGAATCTTGAATTTTATCACAAGAAAAATCATTTTGTAACTGTGTATGGGGATGAACTTTAACTGGATTTACTGTGGTGATCAGTTTGCAATATATACAAATATCAATTCATAATATTGTACATCTGATACTAATATAATGTATGGTAATTATACCTCAATAAGAAAAAGAAGCTGTGAAAATGAATAACTTACCTGTTAAAGTTTATTTTAAAAGCTTAATATTGTAGTTTCTTGAACGTACAGCTCATCTTATATTGACTGCATTGTCCTAAATTTCAGTCAGATTTCTACACTTTTTTTTTCAAAATTTCTGACTTTCTTTGCTCACAGCCAAGTGTACAAATTAGACTCATTTCTATCTCTTTATTTATAGACTCTCTTCTATCCTTGCTCCTTATAATGATGTGCTATTTTGGGGAGCCAAATTTTTTTGTAAAATACCCCCACTCTGCAGATTTCCACGTACTTGAGTCAAGGAGCTTTTAAAGTAAAAATGTTACCTGTTTTACATTATGGTATCTGCAAAAGTTTTGTATTTACAGCATATTGGCTTTAGTTGTAGAAGATAGATAGACACACAAGCAGGCATACACGTGCCCCCACGCACATAAACACACACAGACAGAAGCCCACACGCATCATTCACATACACAAAATTAAGCCAGGCCAGAAAGTTGAGATACATAATAATTTTACTATTATACAGAAAAATTATCTAATTTGTACTTTAATCATATAACTTAAATATATATACTACACACACACACATGAGTGTGTGCATATATAACATAAAATAAATATAGATTTTATATTGCATTTCAAAGTAATCTTTCTCTTTGAGTTCTCTTTGTAACATTAGACGTAGCATGTGTCAGGAATTTGGGGTGCTCGTTTGATTAACGAAAAAGTTCTGCAGAATTTTTCAAACATCTTACTTTCATGAATAAGATACTTCCCTGAGGGAGTATTATATCTAAGTTATATATATTGCCACATTTATTAGGTTGGTCTTCCCTTAGGAAGGATTAGGTAATCGTTTCTGTGCAATTAGCAAGGATTTCCCTCCAGGTGTGCTTTATCAGTGTTTAGAAAGGGTTCATTCCCAAATTAGTATATTGCTAATGTATACCTGAAGCCCTAGAGAAGAGAAAGTGTCTATTACAACACGAAAGAGGTATTCAAACAGAAACTACTTGACTGATAACCAGCTTAGATTTTTGCCTCGCCTGCCAGAAAGTTCAGAATTCAATTAAATGCTGAAATGCAATAACAAACTCAGCCAGATGTGCTGTACACCTAATTCTCTTTTTCTGGCTTTGGAACTCTATATTTTCTTCATTTTTTTTTCAGTTTTCTTATTTTAATAATTTTTAACATTGAAAAATGCCTCAAATTAAAAATTGGTAGGCCATAGACTATATTTTAATAACAAAAAAATGCTAGGTTTTTAATTGTAAAAATGTTTTATTTAAAAATATAAAGGTCTTTCAAGTTATTTTAGTCCTGGCTTATTAAATACCAATAAGCAATATTTTGGCCTATTAACTCCTCTATGAAGATTCAGTTAGAATCTTCATAGAACTAATATTTATGTGTATTTTAATTAAAAAAATAGTATTCTGGAAGTCTAATGAAGCCCCTGGCTTCTACCTCATGATGTAGAGAGTTACAAGTAGCATCTCTCCACTATTACAACAAAAAAAGATCTTAACTAACTTCAAATTTCTGGCTTTTTCAAATGCATTAGAGCATGTGGTCACAGAGCAAGCAATGGCACCCAAATCAAAGGAGACAGTGCTTTCAGGGAGTGAGGAGCAAGGATCTTGCACTTGCCTGGGAATGTGAAACTAGATACCAATAAGAACAGTTCAACTAAAATAGCTGACACACTGGTGTCGGCTGAGTGTGGACTGGAGGGGACAGTGGGAAGCTGGGAGGACTCTGCACCACCTCGCAGGCTCTTTCTCAGACAACCCTACCAGACACTCGCAAAGGATCTGAAAGAGTTGTAATAAGTGTCTATCATGGTGCAGATCTCAGGAGGGGAGCCACACCCATGCAGGAGGGGCAGGAAACACTGCTTAAATATTTCTTGGCTATTTCCATTATGCAATAAAATCTTAATCTGTCATGGGATATGCAACAGCTCTAATGACCTTAAACATTGGTAAACCGCTATTGCAACAAGTGGAAGGATAAATGTAGGGTCTAAAAATCTGTAACCAGGGGAGGTGCAGATGAACTGAGGAGGGCACAGATCCAAGTCCCAGATACATGCTACAGGTCACGGGCTGAGCCAGAGTGACAGATCGCACATATCCACCACCTACTTCTCCCTCCCCAACCCTCCATGGCCAATTTAAGAAGCCTCTAATAACAATAATATTATAGCAGGATACAGATGAGAGAGGAATAGGAGAGGCGCAAGAGTATGCAACAGCACTGATTCTGATGCACAGAAAAAGGAAAGACCTAAACCTCAAAATTCACTAGAAATTAGTCTGGTAAACCCCATTCCTCTTCACACACAAAGTATCTCTACAGGAATTTGAAAACGTTGCTGCACTGTGGGTAACCACAGCAACAACAGATCTCAAATTTAGCCTGTTTCTTAACCAGATTAACACTAACCCCCACACTAAAGCTCTAGGCCAGTGTTCTCAACCTGTGGGTCGCGACACCTTTGGGGGTCGAATGACCCTTTCACAGGGTCACCTAAGACCATCGGAAAACAAAAAGATACTGACATTACGATTCATAACAGTAGCAAAATTACAGTTATAGAGTAGCAACAAAAGTAATTTTATGGTTGGGGGTCACCACAACGTGAGGAATTGTATTAAGGAGTCGCGGCATTAGCAAGGTTGAGAACCACTGCTCTAGGCAAAGGAAAAAGGTGCTCATTTCAGGCATGAAGACTGTTTACTTCAGCCTTTTCTGTTCTACACAATATGTTCAGATTTAAAGAAAATATTAAGAAACATACGAGAGAGAAAGAAAATTCACCACAATCTCTGTATCAAGAAAAATCAATCATTGGTACAGGCTCAGTTATGACACAAAAGTTGAAACTGTCTAACAAGAGATTGAAAACAAATAGTGTGAGGCATGATGTCAGCAATGTGGCTAAATAGGAGTTTCCAGCACTTGTTCCCTTGCAGAAACATCAGTTTAAGCAATTCTTCACATGTGAAAATTCCTTCACAGGAGCCAAGGAATGCAGTTGAGAAATTACAACAACCTAAAGGGCTGTGCCAGTCAACAATAAAAGGTGCACAGATCCATTCTGATGTAACTATTGGCACCGTTCGCCTCACCTGGCATCCTCTGGTGGTCCTCTTGCTCTTTTCCTCTATCATGTAGGCAAAGGTACATTGACATGACACCATACAGGGTGGAACCCCACCAAGTTCTTGGCCTTCCTGGTGGGACTCGCTAAATGGACATCAGTGAACCTTTCTTCTCTGGTCAATGCAGTCAATAGCCCCCAACACCAACTAAAACAGGGCAGTGAGGCCTTATGCCTATCATTAAAGATATACTCAAGACAGGAGATATTAAACCTACAATGTCCCCACTCCATAGCCCTGTAGGTTTAAGGGCTTAACTTTGGGAGCTTAGAGGGTTTGCCTGGAATGACAGTGACTTGGGCCTTGGTGTCTAATAGGACCAATTTTCAGTTTAAATTGAGCAATGCAGCCTTAGCCTGGAGACCCCAAAGCCTTCCACCAAGGGCTCTAGTAAAAGCACGTGACCTAAGTCCCGCCTCTCTCTCTGTCTGCCTGCACTCTGCATTGACCTCCGTGTGTAACCCCTTGGGCTGTGTATTGCTCCTTGAGGCCCCTTGAGGCCATCTACTTTTCCCAGGACCTGTGAATAATAAACTTCTCTATTTCAATTTGTCCTATAGTCTTTTGTTGAATCATTGCCCACAACTCATCACCTTGTGTTTCACTTAATAAATATTAATTTAGAAAAGTCATAACAATGGTATATAGCTTGATTAGATCAGCCACATTTCTTTGTTACTTTTTTCTGTGTTTTGTACCTGGAAAAGTGCCAGTGATTGCCTGCTCTTATATCCTAGAAGGCTTCTATATCCTAGAAGGCCTGTAGCTGATTTAGACAAACCTAGTTATAAGCCTTAGGGGACAACTGCTAGTTCAGTAGTATAATGAAAATCATAACAAAAATAGATTTATAAAAAACAACTTACTCTTTTGAATACTCTTCCAAGTATATTTTATGTTCAGTTTCTTCTACTCTCTACAATGCATGCAACATACAAATAAACTAACTGAAGGTCAGAGAAATTATGTAAATTAATTGAGGAAATACAAATAATATATTAGAACCTTCTTCCAATTCCTCCCCTCCATTATATTTTTTCTTGGACTCACAATTCCTAGTTAAAGCAATCATGATATATATTTTTTAAATGATATTTTGGTTAGGACTAAGGAAAACAAAGTGAAGGAGCCTTTTGTTTTAGACTTTTAATATATACATTTGTGCAGGCAAGGTAATACGTAGCCAAGTGCACATGCTTATCTAATGTACTTATGGCCTCTGGACCTGCTTAAGTCAAATCTTGACTATAACATTTCTATTCTATAATGGATCGCTTTTGCACTTGCCTGATTGGAGGATCTGACAATACTCAGTAATTAATAGACATTTCCAGTCATGTAGCACTCGATGTCCATGGTGACAGGCTCACCTAATAGCATATCAAATTCTGCTTTTTGTATAGGGAATCAGTCTCTATTCTAAGGAGCATGGGGTCTGTGCTATAATTTTTCCAGTTTGGACGTACTAGAAGAGTCTTTATCTATTATAAATATCACAAGAGCCATTAAGTGCCCCAGACCATGTGGCCTAAGCATCAGGGTGGGAGGCACTACAGCCTTAACCATCTGCAGCCCCCTTTCGTGTCCTGGGTCTTACTTAAAATTGGCACTTATAATTTCACCTGATAAATCACTAGAACATTATTCCCAAGGGTGCTACATCTGTATGTCTCCAAAATGCCTGAAGTTGTCCTGCTAAGGACATGGCCACTTTCTTGGTAGTACATTGTTCTTTATTTTGGAGAATATATTCCCAAATATCCCAGACTATCAAACCATTGGCAGAACACTGAATCTAGCCCTGGGTGAGGCAGTAAATCTTTACTGCTGAAAATCCTAGTTAAATGCTAACAGCGTTTGTTCTTTTTTACTGATGAAAAATGAAATTTATGATTCTCCCTATCGGTAGCCACATGCCAAGTTCCAGAGGCTGTGCTTCCCTCTTGTAGTAGAAACAGCATACCTGAAATAGAAGCTATAGTTGGGATTAACCCTTGATTAACTTTATAGTGGTGCCCCATCATCCTCCATAGTCTTTATGGTTTGGGAAGGTCTATTCCTATGAAGGAAATGCGTTGTTGACAGGGACCTTCTGTATGCACCCTTTGAGGTTTTTTTTGTTTTTTTTCAAAGATTTTTTATTGGGGAATTGGGGGGATGGGAACAGACAAGTTGCTGTCGTTTTGCTCTTCAGTCTAGTTGTGGAGGACGTTGCTTCACTGGCCCAAGTTGGCACCATCATTGCGCTCCTCCCGGGCGAGGCAGATCAGTCGACGGCTTCTGGACGGCCGCTCACCGCGGCCGCTGGCCGCTCACGCTGGCCGCTGGCCACACACGGCAGCCCATGGCAACCCACTGCCACAGGGACTGTAGCCTATGCCGTCACCGGTGACTCATGGCAGCCCCCCTCTAGGTTGAGCTGTTGTTCAGCATCCTAGCTGCAGAGGGCAGTGTCACTGGCCCTCACATGTGGGATCCGATCCGGGGCCCTCTGGCATCCCAAGCGAGCTCCCAACCATCGCGCCACTCGGCCGGCCCACCCTTTGAGTTTTTGAGGATGGCAAATTACATTGCTTCTGATCTAGTATCATGGACTGAGGAAAAGGACCAATGTTAGGAGATTCCATGAATGTCTGAACGTTATGGTTCTTACTCCACAGAGAGTGAACAACTGTGAGGATTTTCTAGTGCTTGCATGAGCATTCTTTTTACCAGTCCTTGATATATAGTTGTTAACTATCTAAGCCATACAATTTTCTTATTGTACATCAAGTACTTTGCCCCTAGAAGCACCTTGCTCTATCAGCCACTACCTGTTCTTAGCCATCACACAGCTTCAGAAATAAAAATCTTTTAACAATGAATAGAGAGCCTGCATACACCCCTTCCCCCATTATATTCCTCTTCACTCCCACAAGAAACATTATACTGAATGTTGGAGTACTTTTACCCTTGATTAACTTTATTGTACTCTGTTTCCAGAAAATGTTATAAAGCTTTGCCTTTTTAATATAAATACAATGATAGTGTATACATTTTTCTGTGATTTGATCTTTACTTGTTTGAGATTCATTATATTATATTGGCATTTATTTCAGATCCATTAAATTAAAACATAGCACATATGACTTCTATTTTCTATAGGCTTTCTGTTTTGTTCCAAGCCTCCATTTTTCTTAGCTAGAGGTTTACAGTATTCCTTGACATCTAATAAAAAATACCTGTCACCTTTTTCTTTTTCACTAGTGTGGTTTATTCTTGGCCTTTTGCTATTCTGTTTAAAACGTACAATAACCATTTCAAGTTCCAACAAAAATTATTTTGTATTGCATGAAATCTATAAACAAAATTAAGGGGAATTATTTAAACAATATTTAGTTCCCCAATGTATTGAATATATTGTGTGCTTGTGTCATACACTATGTGTGTGTATGTGTGTGTGTGTGTATGTATCTGTTTGTATATGTATGTAGGTACACATACTGCCTGTAAATTTATTAATAGAAAAATCAATTCTTTTCTTGATTTTTTATTTAATCATATAATTTATGATATAAAATTAATTGATAAAGCAATTATATTATTAATAATATCAATAGCATAATATTGATTGTTTGAAGAAATTCATAAACTGTAACATATGAGAGTAATATAACTTTTACATACATTTTTATGATTTATTAAAAAATCAAATGAACAATTTATTGGTTTATTTTTTATTTTTTTAAGTATAAATTGTTAACTTAAAAAATCATGTTGTTTGAATAACTTTTCCTGGTTAATAAAAATACAATAGACTTTTGCATAATGTTTTGTATTCATCAGATGTATTAATTTTCTTTAACTCTAACAATTTATCATTGGATTTGGGGGCATTCTAAACATAACAGTGGTATAATATAAAATTAATGAATTTGTCCACTTGAGAAAAGTTATTATATTGAGCACCCTGGACTTATTTCTGGTGGTTTCCAACATTTGACCATTTTGTGTGATTTTTGCTTTAGAGATTTTTTTATTTGTCTATTTGTATGTATTTTATCAAGATAAGTTCCCTTCTATCCCTGACTTTCAGAATTTTCTTCCATTTTAGAAAATCTTGAATTGTTCCTAATTTTAATCATTTTCTTCCAACTGAAGAAAATAAATAATATGGATCTCTCCTTTAATTTATTAAAGTGTTAAATTGTATAAACTGATTTTTTTTACGTTAACCCAGCTTTTCATTTGTGGGATAAACACAGTATTCCATTAAAAATACAACATCTTAAATGAATTCCCATTAATGTATTTATAAACATAAAATGATACTGCCGATTGGTATTATATGAGAATAATTTGGGGAAATCTTATTAATGCTTTCACTCGTGGGATCAGCAATATTATTGTTCTATGTCTTTGTCTGATAACTACAAATATTTGGGAAAAAATATAAAGGATTTTTTTTTCTTCTGTAGATTGTTCTAGTAGTTTTCTCTACCGTGTTTCAGTTACAATAAAGCATTTTACTTTTTCCTTCCAGCTTTATTGAAGTATAATTGACAATTAAACATTTTATATACTTAAGGTGTACAACTGCAAGACTTAATGTAGCTGTATGTTGTGAAATAACCACCACCAACTTGGTTAATAAACTTAAGCATCACCTCAAGAAGTTACCATTTTCTTTTTCCCTTTCTTTTTTTTTTGGAGGGGGTAATGAGAAAATTTATGATTTACCCACTATCAAATTGTATGTATACAATACAGTGTTGTTAAGTGTATTCACATTTTTGTACATTTGATAAGAATTTAGTCATCTTTCATAATTGAAAATGTGTACTCTTTGACCATAATCTTCCCATTGTCCTCTCCCCTCAGCCCCTGGTAAGTACGATTGTACTCTCTGCTTCTATGAGTGTGACTATTTTAGATTTTTCATAATTTATTTTATATAATTTAACACATCAATAAATTAAAGGAGAAAATTATATAAGTGAAATCATACAGTACTTGTTTTGTAATTTATTGTCTGTTGTGTGTGTGTGTGTGTGAGTGTGTGTGTGTGTGTATCCTTAGTGAACAAGGTGTTTCAATTCCTTTAAAGACAGTATTAAAATTTAAAATATTTGTAAAAATCTATATTATAATTAATGTGTATCTATCTCTCTTTATATACATATATTTACTTTGTACCTTGTAAAATAAATGCATGGCTTTCTATATATAAGCATACATTTACATAAAAGCTTATTATATTCATATGTTTATGTAATTAGCCACATGCATGAACTTTTTAAAGCCATATGTATCATTTTAAAAAGATGTTCTCTGATTTACAGAAAAGTCAGCATAGTATCTTAGATATCATATTCTCTTCTAAATTTGAAGTTACTCATTTGTGCAAAACATATGATGCTTAACAAATGTTTATAGGATGAAGCAGTTAATATTCTACCTTCAATAAAGTGTTCTTTGTCAACTGGTAAAATATAATCATTGCCAACTAAAATTAAAAATCAACTAAATATAATATTAATATAAAGTTAGATATATTTCAGTTTATTAAAGTTTTTGTTACTAAATATTTTTGTCATTATGACAGGACTTTATTGAAGTATATGTCTTGTGTAGTAATATTTTAGAAACCATTGGTGAAATACTTAAACTAATTTTAACATATAACATTTACATTTTAAATGAATATAAAATTTCATATATGTAGTTCATAGATGACTGGATAAGTTATATAGAAAAATCTAGTCTAAAAAAATACTAGAATTAATACACAAATTTAGCAAAGCATGAAACTAGTTAAAGCAAATAAAAATCAACTATCCTAGCTGTGAACAATTAAAAAATACAATTACCAAAAAAATTTATTTCTAATAGCATCGAACTGTCAAATTGCCCTTACTTTTCTTCTTCCCAATGAAGCAAATGCTAAACTCATTATGGTGAGCAGGACATGTGGATGTCCACTATAGTGGTGGTGGTAAGGAGCCATGATGACTTTGTGAGGGTTTTCAGAGCAAAAGCTGAATCAGGAATCCTCCACAGGGAAAGGGCTGTTATGGTTTATTGTAAAAGATTACAGCCTGATCAGTGTCAGGAGGATTCCCCACTATGCAGACAGAGAGGGGTAGGGTAGAAAGAGTGTCCTGAGGTATGGAACAGATTGTCAAGAAATAGGGCCATGTAGTCAAAGTTAGGAACTCAATGCAAAAACATAACATTCAATCTTTAGCTCAATTAAAACACATGCACAAAAATGGAAGTCGATCATTGATATAAAACTGCGAATCACAAGGTTTCTAAAGTAAATATGAATGCCTTTGCAACTTTGAGGAAGGCAAAATTTTCATAAATACCAAATTATTAATCATAAAGGAAACAAAATTATACATTGGACATCATCAAAATTAAATATTTTTTCATTACAAGATACCATATAGGTAATGAATAAGCAAGCCACAGATTATGGGAATATGTATTCTTGCTGCATGTATCAACTAACCAAATTTATATAGAATTGTGATTATTCATCTGTAAAAAAGCAGGGAAAACAATAAAGTGAGAAACAGACTCAAACAGATATTTCACAACAGTATACAGAAAAATGGCCGGTACACAAATGAAAATATGCTTTATATAATTAAAATTAAGGGAAATGCAAATTAAAAGCATATTTCACAACCACTAAAACAACTAAAATCAAAAAGACTGACAACATCAAGTGTAGAAAAGCACTGACACACTCATGTATTGGTAATGGGAGTATAGAATGGGACCATCCGTTTGGTGAAGTGTTCGGAAGTATTTTATAAAGTTAAATGTCTATCTACTCTATGACCCATTGTATTTATTCATGAGTAATGGAAACATGTTCACACATAAAAATATGTGTTCAACAATGTTAATAGCAGTTTTATTCATAATAACTTAAAACTAAAAAAGGACCTGACCGTTGTAAGACAAGAATGGATAAATGAAACTGGTTCACATAATGAAATACTACTCAGTGATAAAAATAAAGGGACTTCTGATATGTAGAATAATATATGAACTAATCTTCAACAGTATATTGAATGAAAGGAGCCACACAAAAGAATATATGCCATATGGTTTTGTTTATAAGAATTTCAAGAACATTCAAAACTAATCTCTGGTAGAAAGAAATCAGAAAGTGTTTAGGCCTCTGTTGCTTATTAAACAGAGAGGATCATGTGTGAAATAACATAGGTGGTGGAGATGCTGTTTATTTTGTTCTAGTTGCTCATTCTATCTACAGTTTTTCTTTTCAACTTAATGTTGTCGTGTCCGATGTAAAATATCTTTGCCTTCCTCAGGGTTGCAGAAGTTGTCTGTATTTTTCTTTGAGATGCATTGCTGTTATAGCTTTCACATTTTTACAATTAATTTTTAGTATGTTATGAGGCAGAGCCAATATTTGTGTGTGTGTGTGTTTTCTGTAAGAATATCCACTTTCTCTAACACACTTTAGAGAGAACTTCTTTGTTCATTGAATTGCAATAGTGACCAATATTTGTGTGTGTGTGTGTGTATGTGTGTGTGTGTGTGTGTGAGCCTAGTGCTATACTCTTCTGTTCCGAATCTACTATTTCAATGTTTCTATCTCAATTATTGTAATTTTATAGTAAGACTTAGAATATGGCAACATAAATCCTCTTTTTTTCAAGATTATCATAGTGACTCTAGAGTCTGCATTTTCATGTACATTTTAGGACCACTTTGTCAGTTAATATAAATAGCTTTTGAGACTTTGATTGGAATGACATTAAACTTATATTAGTTTGGTGAAAATTTAAATTTTAAAAATACCGTCTCTTCCAATTCACTTATATGAGGTATCTATTCATTTATTTAGGCCTCTTCATATTTCCCAGCCTTCATAATTTTTCTGTCTCCTGGCTCCTCTTATATAATCTTCTGCCTCATCCTTTCTATTGCTTCATAGATTGATTTACTTCCTTCTTTTGATTTCTTTACATTTGCCAACTGTATTAGATTCCTAGGGACACTGTTACAAGACACAATTAGAGTGGACTAAAACACCACAAATTGATTATCTTATACTTCTGAAAGTCAGAAGTCTAAAATTAATCTCTTCCCTTTGTTTGTTATTGTATCTCCATCCCTGACTCTGAACCTCCTGCCTCCCTCTAATCTATCCCCTTGTGATTATGTTGGGTCTACCCAGATACCAGGATAACCTCCCCATCTCAAAGCCCTTAATCTAATCATATCTCCCTTTTTCCATAGAAGTAACAGGCACACAGGATTGGAGAATGAGTATGTAAATATCTTTGGTGGCCCATCATTCTATCTACCACACCAACCTTAATGTTTTCTGGCTCTAGCAGGAAATGGGGCTGAAATAATAAATATCAGCCACCTAATACATGAACCTTATAAATACTATTATGGAGTTGGACGATTAAAAAAAATGATGTCACAATTTGAAAGTTTTAATAAAAGAATGATATTTTCATATATGGTTTTAGAAAAATCACCCTGATGCAGTGTGGCAAGTAGACTGACAAGAAAAAGATTATAGACAGAGGAACAGTTAGGAAACTTTTATAGTGATAAAACAAGAGACATTGTTTTATTTTACAATAGTCACAATGCTGATAGAGAGAAGTGGAAAAAATAAAAAGGTATTCAGGAGATTAAATGAAAGGTCTTGTTTAGTTAACTACCCTGGTCTATTAACTAGACATAATTTGAGAAATCCCCTTAATGTTACTGCTTGATTTTGTGGCATTATGAATCAGAGGAGTAAAAAGTTAAAAAATGCCCCACAAGTCTCAATATGCATGACTTTTGCCATGCCACTTGTATCTTCTCACACCTATTCTATGATAGCATATAATTAACGATTTCTAAACCCTGGCAACTACCTCTCACATGACAGATTACTAATAAATGGGTATATGGTTTCACTTAAGCAAGAGGAATAAGCTCTAGAGAACTACTGCATCTGTGGTCAACAATAATATATTGTACACTTAAAAACCTGTTAATAGGATGGATCTCATATTAAGTGTTCTTACCATAGTAAAATGAAATTTAATTTAAAAATGGAAAATTAATTTTCTGTGAGTGGAAAACACTAAATAAAAGAATAAATAATGAAATTATGAGAAAGTAAGTAGACATTAGAGAAGAAAGTAAGGGTTTCCTGTATATTTTCCTTCTTGAGGACAGCAGATTTAATTGGTTCTTAATAAATAAGCATATTCAATGTATTTTTATCAGCCTTATAGTTACTGGAAAGTCATTCACTACGTTTAGCTATAACTTCACTTTCAGTTCTTTTTCTTTGTTTTTCGATGTTTTTGTTTCTGTGTGTGTGTGTGTGTGTGTGTGTGTGTGTGTGTGTGTTTCTAGATATTTTAGTACAAATTTGAGAAAAGCTGTATCAGGGGCTAGATGTCACTTTAAAATGTAAATGCCTGCTTTTCTTTGTGGTAAGCAGAACATTATGCAATCTTTTCAAGATATGTCTTCATTTATATCAGAGATTCATTAGGGAAGCAATTCTTCTTAACACTTTTTTGTGTCATAATTTTTTATTGGAAGGCCGACGTTTTTCATCTCGGCGTGCACAAGAAAGAGATGTGTCAATTTTTTCTCTACCAAGGTTGAAATGTCACCCTCACCAGGCTACAAATGAAGGCTTAATAACTCCCCTCTGGCGACAGCAAAACTAAAGATTCCATGGAGTTTACCAGAAATCTCAAATTGTTCATTGCATGTCCAAGTCTAAATAAAATAAGGCAAAATGACAATTTTTGCAAGTTAAATCCCTGCAATTTTTCTGAGTAGATCTTGAATCTGAATCTAGCTCTGCATGTCGTAGTCCGCTAGTGGTTATATGCAAAGGAGGAGATGAGGCATGAGATCCGAAAAGTTGACAAGAAGAGTAAAATAAAAGGGCAACACTGGGGGCTTTGTTTTAACACGATTTTTTTCTACTTACCAATTTTGTTCCCTCACATTCCTTTCATTATACATTTATTAGTGAAAAAAATGGAAATAAAAGCATTCCTGGGAGCTCTTTTCAGTGTATGAACAACTTTCAAATGTCTATATCTATTTAAAAGCCTATACTGTAAGTTATATAAAGACATTCTGCCTTTACTTTCCTTTAGAATAAATTTACTTTTGTTTAGTTAACAAGTAAGAAAATAACATCATTGTACAACACTGCTGCAAAGAATGTCAAATTTCTGGTTTATATTCTCATAGAGCATAATATAATCTGATTTATGGAAATTCTTAGCAAATTGCTACTCTGTTGTGTTAATGCCATAGCCACCCCAGTTAATAAACCTGAGAAAAGTGAATATCAGCAAATAGATAATTTTGTTAACAAAGAACTTACCTAATAGTGGATAGCAAAAGAGGATTACCAACACTTTTAATTTCTTCATGTGAGAGAGGAAGATATTTCTTTTCAAAATATAATCGTTTTAAGATGGGTAAATTATATTGATACTAATTAAACTGTTGATCAATATATTTATTTGGATTTATTAAATGGCTAATAATTGAAATAGTCTAAATAAGATCTTCATAATATCATATTTTATGCTTTGCAATCCAAATTAGTTATCTTATACATAAAACTAGAAGTTCTGCCTAAATTCCACAGATCACTATTCATTTTTATTAATAAAATAGGAAAATCACTTCTGTAAAGTGAGTCATGCCTGTGGTTTATTAAAAAATATACAGATCATTAATTAGTGTATGTGTACTTCAGTTTTGATCAACCATCAACATTTGGCAAATCATTTGAAATTTCTTAAGAACAGTTTGCTTATCTGTAAGATGATAAAGGTATATATATATATATATATATTAAATGACCTCTAAGTTATTATTAAGTTTTATCATTCAATTATATTAGTTATGACTTTGCAAAAGCCTTTACCTTAAGTAATTGCAATGCCCACAGAAGACAAAACACATACACATTTTACATATGTTATTAAGACATTGAAAGATTCATATAGCTCAGAAATTAATTAAATATCTAAAATTATAATAAAAATACTTATTTTTATTAGGTACCCACTAATGTTCAATTACTGGAAGGGATGAACATACATTAAATAAATTAAACCTCAACACATATAATTGTTTGGTGTTTTTTTCATTTTTTGAGGAAATGAGCTCTAAGAAGTTTGTACTATTTTCCTTTGTAAAGCAACTAGTAAATATTTGAAGTTTTATGTATCTCAATCCTTAACTGCCATGCTATGTTATTTTTTTAAAATTGAGGAAGAAAGACAGATGTGTTTGTTCAGTGATACAACACAAAAGGTTGATTGATAAAGTTCTTCATAAAAAACATTTCTTGTCTTAGGTTTCTCAAGAATTGAAGATTTTCCTGTAAGTAGTACAATATTCTAAAACTACTTTCTCTAAATTTTCAGTTAACAATAATAAAAGTGACTCATTAATAATTTGTTGTGTGCAATCCAAAAGGATCCATGAAAATTTTTAAAATGAGACACCTGATTTAAAATATTGCTTATTGCTGATTGTTCTAAGATTTAGTCTAACTATATTTAACAGAAGCAGGAGCTTCTAGTCAGAAAAACAATGAATGAAATAATTATGAAACTTTTTCAGATTTTCAGATTTAAAAATAGTAATAATAATAATAATTATGAAACATCATTATTGTCAGAGGTAAATATAAAATGTATTTAATATTGAGATCTCACTTCTTCTAAGAGATAATGTTTTAAATAGAATAAAAGAATGAAACAATTATGTTTAGAACTAATTCAGTTTGTTATTTATGATCTAGAAAGTCTCCTAGTCTGAATTACCCAAAGAATAATTATATATATTTGTTGTTCTTTTTGGAATTATTTAATTTATAGTTTACCTGTAATTATGTTCTGATTGATGGAAATTTTTATTTGATTTGATGACTTATTAATCACCAGTAATTGAGAAGTATGAAAGATAATACAATGTTTCCTAAAATGTTGATCTATATTGCTGACTTGTTAACTGACAAGCATTATAAATTTGAGTAATGTTTAAAAGGAAGTTAAAAATAAGAACACAATGACATTTATGATTATCTGAAATAATTTCAATTTATCTGATCACTGTTAAAAGTTAAATTTTATTTTTTAAGGAATTAGTCATGAATTGCTGATTAGCATACTAAGGAGGACTTTGTGTCAGTTTTCATAAACTTTAAATTTTCCATAAAAAGACTGAATAACATTGATCATATTTAAAGAGTTTATAGGCTCTATTGTTATTAAAAATAAAGTCACTTCGGCTAAATAACCATGCAAACTATTCAAACAGAACATTTGCATTTTCTGAAAATCGTTTGTCATAATTAATAAATGTAAAATTGTGTCTTTCTTATATATGGTTTCATTAGCAAATTGTGCTTAAATTTAAAGTACAATAATCTCATGTTGAATATCAGTGAAAAATGAATACATAATAATATCAGAAACTCTTGGGAAGATTAAAAGGTTCATTTTCCAACTCCAACAAAATATATTGAAGATCCTTCCTATAAAAATGTTCCTTCTAGAACATTTTATTTCTTTCAATATTTCATTTATGAATACAACATAATTTAATTACTAATTACCTAGTAGCTTTTTCACATTTTATGTAAATAATACCATGTTGAATATTCTTCATTTAAGTACTTGTCCTCCGTGCTTTACTTAGGATAACTCATAAGAAGAGATTGTTTTGTCAAATAAATTCGTATTTAAGGTTTTCAGAACCCATTATTGAATTGTCTTCAGCAATATGCCAACATAGTTTTTCCCAAAAGCTACAACTCTTGTCTAATCTGCTCTCAGAGTACTTCTGCAATTTTTTTTTTCCTCCAGCTTTCAATAGGGGCCTTCTTTTTGTTCTTTGGACACCAGGCTCGTGCTTCCGTTCTAGGCTATCCACACATACTGTTCTTGCTGCATGGAGGGCCAGTTCCTCTAACCACTCTACATTCAATCCCTACTTTTTGTACAGATACTTTCTTTATAAATTCCTAGGAAAGCCTTTGCTGGTCTCTCTGCATCCCAGGCTCTATGGTAACATGGCACTCTGCTTCTTCCACACTTCCCATAATTTCTAAATGTGACTATGTATAAATAAAAAGGTTTTGATAGCATTAAGTATCTGGGTCTAATATTACAAAATATCTTTTCAGATCTATGCTGATGATTGATTTTTCTTTTTTTTTAATTAAAGTTTATTGGGGTGACAATTGTTCGCAAAGTTACATAGATTTCAGGTGTGCAATTCTGTAACGCATCATCTATATATCACATTGTGTGCTCACCACCCAGAGTCAGTTCTCCTTCCATCACCGTATATTTGATCCCCTTTACCCTCATCTACCACCCCTCTACCCCCTTACCCTCTGGTAGCACTAATTATTGTCTGTGTCTATGTGTTTTGTTTCTTCATTTGTTTTTCTTGTTCTTTTGTTGCCTTCAGTTTTATATTCCAAATATCAGTGAAATCACATGGTTCTCAACTTTTTCTGTCGAACTTATTTTGCTTAGCATTATAATTTCAAGGTCCATCCATGTTATGGTAAATGGCACTATTTCATCTTTTCTTATGGCAGAATAGTATCCCATCGTGTATATATACCACATCTTCTTTATCCAATGATCTACCGAAGGACACTTTGGTTTTTCTATGTCTTGGCCACTGTAAATAAAGCTGCAGTGAACATCGGAGCACCCATATCTTTAATGTTTTCATATTTTTTGGGTAGATACCCAGGAGAGGGCTTGTTGGGTCATATGATAATTCTTAATTTTTTGAGGAACCTCCACACTGCCTTCCATAGTGGCTGCACCAATCTGCATTCCCACCAACAGTGTATGAGGGTTCCTTCTTCTCCACAGCCTCTCCAACACTTATTATTTGTCTTGTTGATGATAGCTATTCGAACTGGTATGAGGTGATAGCTCGTTGTGGTTGTTAGTTGTGTTTTTATGATGATTAGTGATGTTGAGCATTTTTTCATATGTCTAATGGCCATTTGTATGTCCCTTTTGGAGAAATGTATTCAGGTCCTCTGCCCACTTTTTAATTGGATTGTTTTTTGTTTTTTTCTTGTTGAGTTGTATGAGTTCCTTATATATTTTGGATATTAGCCCCTTATCGGAGGCATTGTTTGCAAACATCTCCCATTTGGTTGGTTGCCTCTTTATTTTGTCAATAGTTTCTTTTGCTGTGCAGAAGCTTTTTAGTTTGACAAAGTCCCATTCATTTATTTTAGCTTTTACTTCCCTTGCCTTTGAGGCCAAATTCATAAAATCCTCTTTGAACCCAAGGTCCATAAGTTTAATACTTTTGTTCACTTCTATGCAGTTTATTGTTTCAGGTCTTATGTTTAGGTCTTTGATCCATTTTGATTAATTTTGGTATATGGTGACAGATGGCAGTCTAGTTTCATTCTTTTGCATGTGGCTTTTCAATTCTCCCAGCACCATTTATTGAAGAGACTGTCTTTTCTCCATTGTAAGTTTCTGGCTTCTTTATCTAAAATTACATGTCCATACTTATGTAGGTTTATTTCTGGGTTCTCGATTCTATTCCATTGGTCTCTTTGTTGTTTTTCTGCCAGTGCCATACTATTTTGATAATTGTTGCTCTGTAGTACAAACTAAAGTCAGGGAGTGTGATACCTCCAGCATTGTTCTTTTTTCTTAGGATTGCCTTGGCTATTCAGGGTCTTTTGTGGTTTTACCACAAAGCTATTAGAAATAATAAATGAATTTAGTAAATTTGCTGGCTATAAAATCAACATACAAAAATCTATTGCATTCCTATATACTAACAATTAAACCTCAGAGAGAGAAATAAATAAATAAATAAATAAATAAATAAATAAATAAATAAATAAATAAGTACAGTTCCTTTTGAAATTGCAACAAAAAGAATAAAAAACTAGGAATAAATTTAACCAAGGATGTGAAAGACCTGTATGCTGAAAACTGTTGCATAAGACATTTTTAAAAGAAATTGAAGAAGACACAAAGAAATGGAAAGACATTCTTTGTTCATGGATTGGAAGAATCAACATAGTTAAAATGGCCATATTACCCAAAGCAATACACAGAGTTAATGCAACCCCATCAAAATCCCAATGGCATTTTTTAAAGAAATAGAACAAAAAATCGTCAGATTTGTATAGAGCCACAAAAGACCCCAAATAGCCAAAGTAATCCTAAGAAAACAAAACAAAACAAAAATGTTGATTTTTCTTTTTAGATTTATTGATGTAGTGAATTATATCAAATGATTTCTTTTTTTTTATTTAAGATTTTTATTGGGGAATTGGGGGAAGGGGAACAGACAAATTGCTGTCCTTTTGTTCTTCAGTCTAGTTGTAGAGGACGTTGCTTCACTGGCCCAAGTTGACACCATCATTGTGCTCTTCCCCAGGCGAGGCAGATCAGTCACTGGTTTCTGGACAGCTGCTCACTGCAGCTACTGGCCGCTCAATGCTGGCTGCTTTCTACACACGGTAGCCCATGGCAACCCACTGCCACAGGGGCTGCAGCCTATCCGTCGCCAGCGACTCACAGAAGCCCAGCCCCAGGTTGAGCTGTTGTTCAGCATCTTAGCTCTAGAGGGCAGTGTCACTGGCCCTCAAATGTGGGATCTGAACCGGGGCCCTCTGGCGTCCCAAGCCAGTTCTTCACCATCGCACCACTTGGCCAGCCCTCAAATGATTTCTTAATATTTAATAATTCTTACATTCCTGGAGAAAATAAATCTTACTTTGTTGTGTGTGTGCATATGTGTGTGTGTGTGTTTAAGTGTGTGTTTAGTGATGACAGAATTATAATGTCATGTTAAAAATTCTCTTTACTAATGTTTTATGTAGGTTTATTTGCATGGATATTTTAAGTGATATGGTATCTATCTATCTATCTATCTATCTATCTATCTATCTAATCTCCCCACCTACCTATTTCCCTTCTTTCATGTATCTATCACTACATTTATCAGTTTTAAATTTGAGTGATATAATTCCTTAAGAAAAGAATTTGCAAGACTTCATTTTTTTTTAAATATTCCCTGGGTCTAACAAAATATCATAATTTTCTGACTTTTGAAGATTTTATAGAATTGACTTAAAATAATCTTGGCTTAGTGCTTTCTTGTGAGTTAGTACTCAGATGACTTTATATAGTTTATCTATGAAATTATTCTGTATAATCTTTTAAACTCTACTGGCTTCAAATTCTATAATTTGTTTCCTAGGATTTAATCTGCACTTTCTAGTTTTGCAAATGTTTTACGTGGAGCTTAAAGTAGTACCATGGTTTTTTAAAATTTTTATTTATTTCACTTTGATTAGTTCATGTTTACTGGTTGTTCTTTGTAATTTTTTTTGATTATGTCTTTTGTTTTTTCAAGGAATCATCATTTCATTATGATTTTGAGTATTTATTCTGCTGTTTTCTGTTTCTCTCTTACTAATTTTGATTTCATAAAGTATGTACTTCCTTCTTTCAACTCCCTTATGGTTTACTGTGATGTCAATTCCAGGTTTTTTATTAGGGGATTGTATTTATTTTTGTTATTTTGTTTTTATTGCTATAACTCTTTAAAGTAATGTATTTTTCTTCTACTGTTGTTCTTAACATATATCATAGACATATAATACTTTTATTATTCTGTATTTGTATTTGAAATATGTTGACATTTTCATTTGTATTCTCTCTTTTACCAAGCGTTTTAATGAAAAATATTTTCAATTTTTCTGTGGAAGAACATTTTGTTATTTTTATCTTGTAAAATTATAATGTGATCTCAGTTTTTATTTCCTATATGGAATTATATATGTTTAGTGTGTGATATAACATACAGTCAATTTTTGTAAATGTTCTCTGTGTGCTTGAGAACATATTCATAAGGTACATTTATTGATTTTTATTATTTGGTTCTTCTAAATTCTAACCATTTATCATTATTTTAGTCTGCTTGAACTGTATTAAATTGGCTTTGATGTGTTAAATACTATTAATATTGTTAGTATATTTGGTACATAGTAGTAAAATAATGGATCTGGTTCTCTAGCCAGTCTTGTAGCTCTACCCTTTATGATGTGAACTTGCATATCTTCCCATCAGGAGGTCAGTTCTTCCATGCTCCTTGAATCTTGGCTTGTTTTGTGACTTGATATGGCTAGTAGAATAGGACAGAAATCATTGTACATCTGGTTCAATCCCAAGCTTTATCACACCTTGTGTGTTTCCACTCTTTCTTGGACTCTGCTTTTACAGTGAAATTAAGACCAACCTGGCAAAGTAAATAGAGAACCACCTGACATCTTACCGAACCGCAAAAGCAGTGCTTCCTAAACAATCTGCAGCTCACTGTAAATATATAAAAGGGAAACCAGAAAAATAAGAAAAATCATCCATCTGATCCCAGCCCAAATTATTAAATTGAAAATTTGTAGGCTAAATAAATGGCTGCTGCTTATGACACTGTCGTTATTCATTACATATCAAAATGTTATTCATATAGATATTGACATTTACATGTGGAGTGTTGTCCTATTAAATCCTAAGTATGTGCTGTTAGCCTGAGGACTAGGTGGCAGGCAAAGGCTGGAAAAATGATAGCCCATGATATACAGTCTTACAATATTTGACTGAATTGTTGCTCACAATATGGAAGATAGAAAATATACATTATAATCTTTTGAACTTAAGCAAGATAATTTCTCTAAGGAGAATATTATATGCAGCTAGTCATTGGTTGCTACTAGTTGCATATAATATGGGACTGTAAGAAAGTGCTAAAAAAAAATGGCTAATTAGCCAGCAGAATACAAATGAAATGTAGTGGGGCCAGGACCTGTTGGGTTAGAAAATAAAACTGATTCTCATGTCCAATTTCTCATTCTGCAAACATTATCAATATACAGTACATCCTGGAGTAATAGATCCAATTGAGGGTGTGGCTGTAAATCCATTTGATAAGATGTCCAAAAGAATTAAGGCAGTGCCATGTGGATCCTACCAGCTAGACAATAAGGTTTATAAAAGAATAAGCTCCCAGAGAAGCCTGTTATAAAAGTAGAAGTAAGTAATTAAAGAGAGGAAGTTCATCTATCTATCTATCTATCTATCTATCTATCTATCTATCTATCATCTATCATTATCTATCTATATAGTGTCTATCACCTATTTATCTAAAAGCAATTGGAAAAGTGAATCTAGACATAGACCACACAATCTTCACGCAAACTAACTCAAAATGAATCGCAGACCTAAATGTAAAGTGCAAAACTAGAAAACTCATAGAAGATAACAAAAAAGAAGGTCAAAATGACTGGGGGCTTGCTGATGACATTTTACATACAAAACCAAAGGCATGATCCAAAAAGAAAAAATTGATACACTAGATTTCATTAAAATTAAAATTTTCTGCTCTGCTAAAGACACCATCCACAGAATAAGAAGGCAAGTCCCAGACTAAGAGAATATGTTTGCAAAAGACACATCAGATAAAGAACTGTTATCAAAAGTATTCAAAGAACTCGCAAAACTCAATAATAAGAAGACTTATTTAAAAGTCTAATTTAAAAATGGGCCTAGGAAGGAGAACTGACTGTGGGTGGTGAGCACACAATGTGATTCATGGGTGATGCTTCACAGAATTGTATACTTGAAACCTATGCAATTTTACTCACCATTGTCACCCCAATAATTTTAATTTAAAAAAGAAAAGGGCCAAAAACAGGGCAACCACATCAGGAGGTCTAAGCAAGAGAAAGCAGGGCAAATGCTGAACATTTTATTTTCGCCTTGGAGATGGGGAGGATGGAGAGGGAGCCTTTGAGTTTCAGATACTACTTTATTCACATGTCTCCCAGCAGAAGAGAATTTAAATATGGTTAAACCTTGGATTGCGAGTAACGTGGTTTGTGAGTGTTCCACAAGACAAGCAAACATTTCGAGTACATTTTAACGTGGTAAACGAGTAATGTCTTGCAAAACAAGTAGTTTGTTTCCAGAGCAAATTATGCTCTCAAACCAACGTATTACTGTACATTTGAAAGCCTCCTGATCTGAACCATCTGACACAATCCTTGCTTGGTCTAGTCCTGGTCTGGCGGTCTCTCCTTTCTTCCTCTTCAGGAATTCATAGGAAAACGAGGCCTCCATTCACTGGGTTTACTTGTCAAAGCTTACTCTGAGTCATGGTTAACCAACAATGCGGAGTGCCAGGACCAAGGAACCAAGGTGGAATGTGGCCTGTGGCTACTGTTATCGCCCAGGTCACTTAAATGACAAGTCCATAGTGTCAGCCTTTGCCATGAAAAGACAGTAGCTTTCCTATGTCTGAATCAGCAAGGTGGTTGGAGGGCCTGGCCCCCCACTTTCCCAGGAAGTGAGGGTGCTTGTTTGAAGCTTGCTATATCCTGTCCCAGAAGAACTGTTGCTGCTGGCTGAACTGACACCTGGGCAGCCCCCACTGATTTGCTTGGAAGTAGAGTTGTGAAGCCTGGAGTGTTGCCTTCTCCCCAGACAAATCCTGGTTTGCTTGGCTCAAGACACGTATTGTCAGCTGATCCCCTGGCCATTAGAGGAGCAGTTCATCCCTAAAGAGTTTGAATCCAAAAGCCAAAGAATGTAGCAAAACCAGATTCCAGTGGACCAGTCATGGGTCTTTTTCCTCATGGCATGTGAAAGTCAGTCACAGAAGAGAAGATTTCACTTCTGTGGCCACAGAGCCTTACCTTAAATCTTGAGTCCATGTATAAACAACAATTTTGTGCTGTATTTAGTAGTTTTAATTTAAAGTGTTGTTACTAGTGTTTTGATAAGAGTGACTAGGCCTTGAGTGCCTCTCTATAGTGGCAGAGGGTTTTAAACTCCCCCTGCTGGGAAGCGTGCCTTCTTCACTGTGTTTCAGATGCAGTGATGACATTGTTCTAAGTTCTCTCCTGCTGTGTCAGAGTTGCTTTGATGTTGGCAGGTCTGACTTTGCTGCTCCACATCATTGAACTAATGAGCTAGTTTTAGCTTCATCCCTGAACAAAATATAACTCATTAAAAATACTTTTCTCCTTCAGTAGCATACAAGGTATGATCAAACAATATGGTGAATGTTTACATAAAAGAAAATTATTACAGTAAAAGACACACTGCCATTAATCCCCTTCAAAATACTCTCCCTCACTTCCAACACACTTATACCATCATTCTTGCCACTTTCTGAAGCTCTTCTGGAAGTCCTCTTTCATGAGGGTCTCTAGTTAAGCTGCCGTGGCTGCCTCAAAATCTGAAAATCGTTTAAGAGGTGATATAGCCTATTTGATATATTTATATGTCTGGTATGGATATTTTCAAATCTTTCTATTAAGCTTATTGAATTCATTTTGTGTTTTCCTGATTTGGATAGTTTATTTTCTTTGTCTTTTAAAATATGTTTTGGTTTTAGGTTTTTATTTTATATTGTTTTTATTTTAGTGGTTGTACTTATTTTTTATCAAATCCAAGTAATGTGCAAAGCAATATCTATCTCTCTATATTACTTTAATACATTATCTTTTGAAGATTTCCACGAACTCTATTAATTTTCAAATTGTAATGCCCAAGACAATGGCCAGATAAATTATTAGAATGAAAATAATTTGACCTAGGTTCCTAGATAGGAAACAAATATAACAATTGAATCCCATATACAAGACAAACAGATACAAATAAAATTAAAAATACCATCTAAATAGTTAGGCAATAATAAAGGTAAAGTACCGAAATAAATCTGCAGAAAAAAATGTACGCAATACCTCTACAGTTAAATAAAACATTTTGGGGACAGACTTTATAGAAGACCAAATGAATACACTACGTAATAAATAATATTCTCACGTTGGAAAGCTCAGCATTATAATTCCTCCTCAAAACATTTATGGATTTAATGTAACCAATTCCAATGAAAATCTTAACATATTGTTTGGGGAAACTTGAAAACTTGTTTAAAATTTTTATAAAAAAGCAAAGGGCCAATTAAAGCTGAGGGATTCTTGATAAAGAACCAGGTGGGGAAATACGCCTGGCCAAATAGCTAGACTTCTCTCCGTTCTACAGTAATTAAATGTCCATGTTATTAGTTCATATATAGACATATAGATCACAGAACACAGTATAAAAAATGCAGCATACGTTAATGAATCATTCATGTATGACAGACATTGGGAGACACTGGGAAAAGGTGATCTTTTAAATTGATAGTCAGAAGGTGACTCCATATTCATAAGAATGAAAAAAAAGAAAAGGCTGAACCCTCTACTTTACAATATATACAACTCAGACATTTTCAATGAGTAAATATCTAAAAACATAAAAGTAAGGCTTTTTGAAGATAAAACAGAATATATTCACAATCTTGGAATAATGAGGAAATAATTGAATGGCATGGGGAAAAGCAACAACATTAGGGAGTAAAAGAGAAAATAAAGGAAAATATGACTATTGCACACACTGGTTATTGCAATTGTCCTAGTCTACAAATTCTTTATCTCCCATAGGCAACATTTAGAGACCTTTGACAGTGCAATATTTTGTCTACTGAATGTAATTAAAATTTAAAATATCTTTGCTTTTTAATTTTATTTTTATATACTTTTTTGCATATGGTATCAGTTGGCCAGTGACTACATTTTTTTAATAGTATCCGGTGAGAGAAATAGTGAAATAGACAACATTAAACTAAAAAGAAATATTCAGTAAGACATTTCAAAAGAAAAACATAGCCACCGGCTGGGAAATGTTTGAAACATATTAATTGCCAAGGGGTTTTATGTTAACAAATCATAAATATTTGTGAAGGATCAAATCAACTAGAAAAATGAGGGTGGGGGGTGAATAAACACTTTATGGGTATTCCCAATGCCACACAACGCATGGAAATTGCTCAGCCTCATGATCGTCAGGGAAATTCATATTAAAACCACAGCAAAATCAGCAGATAGGCAAACATTAAGATGTCTCATAATCCTAAACATGGGGCAAGGGCATTAACTAGCAGTAGTGCTTGGCGAACAAGACTGGGCAACCAACGCCCTTTAGAAAGCACATGACAGCATGCACTAAAGCGAAGGACACGCCATGGAAAGCAATTCCACTTTTAGTCTTAGAAACCAACAAAGTTCTCTAGTGCGACCCAAATGACAGGAAGGGGAAATTCTTAGCAGTGCCACTGGGATGAAAGCGCAGCGAAAACATGCAAAGGTCAACCACCAGCCAGTTGAATAAAGAAATGGTGATGCATTCATGCTGTGGAAGAATTATCAGCAGTAAAGACCAATCTGGCACAGCTAAGGTATCTGGATGTACTGCAGACAGAGCCCTATCCCCTCTGGTTCCATGGGATCTGCAGGCTGGTGAAGGTACAGACTCCTCTATAAGTTAAGTAAGGTTCTGGGGCTGGAGTCATCCTTGTCCATAAAGCCATCCCTGTCTTTATACCCTGAGGCTAGGTTGGGTCTGGGTCTTGGACAGCCTGAGCTACTTTAGGGTGCCCTGTGCAGGGCTCTGCAGGCCTGGTCATGGGTAGAAACGTTGGAGGGCTTTGAAGCCTCCAGAGAGGCTGTGCAGAGGGGGCTAGAGAAACCTAGTCCCCAACCCATCCCCCAACACAGGATTGTGGGGTGCCTCACGAATTCCTGGCCTTCTCCAGCCCCACAGTCACTGGAGTTCTTGCTGTAGCTGGCTGCCATCTTGAGTGTTTAACCCAGTGATTCTTGAACCACACCTACACTTGATACTTACTCTTCGCAAAAGTGCTTCTCCCGATCCCACTGCTGTTCATTGCTGTAAACTGTGTGCTGCTGTCACCACTTGGGGAGACCTGGATAGGGTGAGGTGCCCATCAGATGTTTAGGCTCTTGAATCCTCTTTCCTGCTTTGTTCCCTGTGCATGAAGCTCAACCCACAGGCTTAGGGCTTACATCCTACCCTTCATACTATGCCCCCTGAGCTGGTGCTGGGACCTTCTCCCTCACCGTAATTTAAAAAGTAAACCACTATTGCTTAAGCACTCACAATATTGAAGTATTGGAATCTGAATAAAAAGTATAGGATTTAAAGTGTTCATCGACAAGTCAATGTTTTAATTCCATGTTTTATCAGTCAGCTGCTCAAATGTTTAAACTTTTCCTTGCTATCCCATTTAGAACATGACTTTTTTCATCGATCACTTAGTTTGACATGACACAATTTGGCAGTGATTTTTGGTTCTTTAGAAAGAAAGCTTTCTAAAATTGTAACATTATTAATTCTCTTAACTTGTGTATCAGTCCCATTTGGATGACATAATGACAAGGGAAATGCTTCAGGAGATGGCGATAATAGTGAAGCGACAGCATGCCTAACAATAATTCTAAGATCACCCACGAGATATCCACTTCCTATAGTATAGATACAGACCTGTATAATCCCCTCCCCTTGAGTATTAGTGGGGCTTGTAAATAAGATGGAATACTTCTATAATGAGGTTATGTTATATGGCAAGGTTAGGTGATTTTGCAGGTGTAATTAAATTTCCTAATCAGTTGACATTAAGTTATTAAGAGAGAAATTATCTTGGGTGAGCCTAAACAAATAACCTGAGCCTTTTGCACCAACATGGACTTGTTCTTGGTTTCCCTTGAAGAATCAAACTGCCATGTTGTGGAAAGGATCACAGGATATGGAATGGCAGACCATGCCTCAGTCATACAGCTGCAAGTATCAAAGCTGACAACAACCAGGGAGTTTAGAAGAGGACACTGGGTCTCAATTAGATCATAGACCCTTCCAACACCTTAATTTTAACCTAAGGAAATGCTGAGCAGAGGACCCCCTAATGTATAGAGTAATTCGATTCCTTATTCCTGAAGAAAAGAGTTTTATTTAGTTGTTGTAGCTCTCTATTAACTTTACTATTGTCAGTCAGGGAAAAATGCTGGCAGCGGAGGTCTCAGATTTCATTGTTTCCACAAAATATCTACATTGAAATGCTCTGGGATCCATTGCTTCTGAATTTATGTCATAACTTTCAGTTAAGGACCTGGGTTAGAACGTGAATTCAAATTGTTGGGTTGTCGGAAAAGTCATGATGCATTTTTGCAAAGAAAAAACATAGAAAAAATACGTCATGACTTTTCCGACAACCCAATGTACTGGAATTCTGCAGCCACAGTACCAAAATGTGCTTCTAATTTTTAACTGTATTAATTTGGGGTTAAAAGAGAAAAACAGACTTTTAAATGTATCATACAATCTCTGGGGTTCTTTGACCTTGCTCTCAGCTGAATTTAAAACCCTAAAATGTTAAATTGCTTTCTGAAAATAATCCTCCGAAGTTAGAAACAAATAGTTGAACAGGAGATCTAATACTCCATATCAGTGTGGAAATCATCTGAATTACTAGCGTACAACCATTCATAGTATTCTTTTAAAAACTTATAAAATCTTCCTGCTATGTATCTCATTTTAGCTTACATTTCTAGGGTATTCTGTACACTGTCTTTTATATGCACCCATAGCCCAATAGTTACAATTGCAACTGATATAATGCAGATTTTAATCAAAATTGAATTATATTTTACTAGTTATTTAGTATGTATAAAGGTTGAATTTATTTTCTTTTTTGATCTTAAGACAATATTATTAGGATGGTTCTCTTGCCTATAGGAGTTTTCTCCCTTTTCTGAAACATTGTTACATTTCTTACGTTTTACCAAGCTTTCTCTACCCCTGGCACCTGCCAATTTTATGAACCATTGCTGGCATTCTCTGTCTTTCAAAGAGGAGAGACATGGCAAAAATAAATGAGTTATGAGTTTAAAATAAGTTATTTTTTGGTTCAGTGAACACATGTGTACTATTTACAGCTGAATTGCAATCACAGAGTTAACAGAACACTACTGAATAAAGCACATTTTACTTTTTTCTTCCATGATGAAGTCAGGGGTAGAAATGATTGTATCACCCTTTTCTTCACTTGGTAGAAATGCAAAGTATATTAGAGCCAACTAAGAACAAAATGAAAATATGCATTTCTGCTGATGTAATAAAAATAGCTTGAAAATCTTGTTTAAGGACTACAATTTTTAACCTTTGCCACAAAAGAATCGGAACTAAATAGAATTGCAATGATTCTATGACTTGTTTGTTTCTCTTTCTGAATACTTCCTTTGGACTTAATTAATTTAATGAAGTCCCCTTTAGGTACTTTATTTTTCTTTTAAGTTCAGCACTTTGTAATAGTGTTTAACACTGAATTCATGAAGATATTCTCCTATGGTGTATAGAAGAAGCTTTATTGTTTGACCTTTCATATTTATGTCTCTATTCCTTTGAATTTTGTATGAGGTACAGAAACATTTTCACTATTACTTTTGTAACTACAGATACTCAATAGGCCCAGGTGTGATTAATGAAAAGACTGTCAGTCCCTACACTTTAAAGCATGATTAAGTTTTCATTAATTATGTGACTATAAATATCTGATTTCCAAACTTTCTATTCTGTCCCATATGTCACTTTTCTATATTTGCATTCTTCTATTTCTCTTCTATATTTTCATGATTCCGTCTTGTATCATTTTCAGTTTCCTGAAGATATTTATTCAGTTTTTGTTCCTCTGTTGGTTTGTATTTATTTTCATTTTTAGTGCAGTTGTGCTGGAAAAAAATATTTTATTGTTTTCTTGTCAAAATATTTTTATATAGACATTGCTTTGAAATTTTTATACTAAGTTTATAATTACAGATTGACAGTTGTTCTCACTCAATCTTTTAAAGTATTTTTCTATGATATTCTTCTTTCATTATGTATTGTGAGCAATTCATTGTTAATTGTATGCTTGTTCCTTTGAAGTTAAGCTGTGGACCCACCAATGCCAACTGCCTTTAATGTATTCTCACTGCATTTCATTTTCAGAATTTTTACTACTGTGTGCCTACACTTGCTTTTCTTTTTATGTATCATGTTTTGGTTTCTTGTGTATTTTGTAAACTCTGACTTGATGTAGTTCATCAGTTTGGGAAATCCTCTTTAAACTTTCTTCTTCCCATTCCCGTTTCTCTCTCTCTTGCACTCAAATTCATGTATATTCGGCTTTTGCAACATGCCCCAATTTTTTTATACCATTTTCTGTATTTCTTATCCTTTCTTTTTGTGTATCTATCCAGGTGCATTCTTGTGACATATCCTCTAGCTCATTATCCTCTAATCTTTTCTTGTGCTGTAATGTACTATGGAAAATATCCATTCAATTTTTATTTCAATGACTGATTGTTTTTAGTTCCAGAATTTTAATTTGTTGTTTATAAAATACATTTAAATGATCTGATGAAATTCTTTTTTATTTCTCTGTTTTCTGGAACCCTTTAATCATAGTTTAATGTTGCTTCCTGGATGAATTATGAATCTGTATCTGTGGTCTGTTTTTTGTTTTTTGTTTTTTTCCTCTTGGTTGTTAGTCATTTGGCCTTTCTTACTGAAATGCTTGATAACTTTTGAGAGACTGCCAGATATTGAGTATTAAAAATTAAGATGCACTTGGTGATGTTTCTTCCTCTAGATGTGATTTATTTATTTAAGCTCCTTGAACACAGGCAGGTCAGCTTGATCCTGTCTAGGCTAGGATTCAGGTTTTGTAGTGATCAGTTATTTCTAGTATGCTCTTATTACCAGAGCCCTCAGTAACAGCATTGGTATTTATCAGTGTTCCTTAAACTTGTCGTGCCCTGAAATTCAACACCTGTCTCAACAGGTCTGAAAAATGCTGAAATCTTTCAATATTGAGTTAGCCTCCCAGTACCTAATTTTGATTTTTTCTCCACCACTTTTCTCATGCATTAGTATTCATCAAGTTTCTGAAATGGTTAATATTATGTTATGTGGATTTCACCTTTATAAAGTCTTCTAAAATATTTGTATAATTTTGTCTATTATTAATTGTGAATCCTTGAATGTAACTTTTTAGAAATTAGATTTCTAAGAATTAGTTCCAAATATAAACATAGATGTTATCTATTTGACATAAACCAAAGTTCCTTTTAACTCAAATTGTAGGCTATTTTGAATTCACCAGACTTTATTCATATTGAAGCGTTTGTTAGATGAAGAGAGTAAAAAGATAGATGGGAAGAGGGACTATATCAAAGTAAAAAAGTATCACTACAATTCATAAAGTTAAGCTGAATGATATTTTATGTTTTATAAACAGCAAAAAAATGAAGGCTAACTATATTACAATTATGAGTGATACATTTTCAACCAATTCAAATTATTTTATCTAATTTTCCTCTTATAATCAGATATACCCTTACAAGTCCTTGGCTTATCTGGCCTCAGTTATCTTTCTTTTACCCTCTTTCCAGAACTATAACAAAGTTGGTTTTGACAGTTTCTGCTTGTTTTTCCATGTTTCTGAAAGGGGTGGTCATTTTGAATCCAATGTTTTGCTAATATTACTCTCTCTCCAAATCTTTTTATTTGCACTCTATTTTTTTTTTGTGTGTGTGTGTGTACGTGTGTGTATGTGTGTATGTATGTCCTGTGTATAATGATTGCTTCACATTTAATGTTAATGATTTAATTTTTATACTTGGTTAAAGTTACTTCCCAATATAACTTCTAACATGTTCTTCTAGATCAGGTGTTGGCAAACAGCGGCTCACGAGCCACATGTGGCTTTTGGGCACGTTCAGTCTCAAAAGTTTGCTGACTCCTGTTATAGATCATATCCCCTTATGAAGCTGGGTGCACACATTCTATTTTAGAGGATAATAAAAAAATATTGAAATCTATTTTGCTCAAGTGAAAAACTATCATAGAATTTGTTCTTTTCATGTGACTTGAAATTTGCCAGTATGTAAAGATCTTCAGATAGTTAAAATATTTCAAGTGACCCAAATTGAAAAAAATATTTTGTCAATTAACTATATATGATGTTAGACTATACTTATAACTATGCTTTATTTTACAAAAATTCTTCAAAATATGCTAGAGTATATGTAAAATGCGTAACAACTTTATTATCTGCCGCTGCACAAGGGTTCAGAAATGTAAAAACTCATACCATAGAATTTAGTAAAGATAGATTTCTGGGGAAAAAAATTTCAACTCATATATATACAGAGAGTGTCATAATTATAAAGGTGGGAACTATGAACATGTAAGACATCGTAACAGGGAAAACCAGATAAAGCATTTTAAGTTGAGTTTACATGTACATAATGAAGCATCTAAATGTATTCTGATATCAAGTAATCAAATTATCTAACTTTACTGCATGTTTAATTCCATGGAAATAAAACTTCATTATACATATACTTATAAATTCCTGTAACTTTGCTAAAATGGACAATAATCATATTGTTAATCTTCATTGATGGGTCCTTAGAATTTTATGACACTGATAACAATATGTGTTGTCAGTTCTTGGCTTTTTAGTGTCCTCAGTAGTGCCATTTGTGCACAGAAGAAAATCATTAATTTTGATGGTTTTAAAATTAATATTTTAAAATTTAGTGCATTTAAGTTACAAACCCCAAATTATAGTTTTTCTTATGATTTTTTTTTAGTTTACAAACCTGGTTCTGCTATGTAAAAAGATAGAAAAATTTTAATAATTATAAGTGGAGGTGTTTTACAATTTAACAAATTTTTCCTAAACTATGATTGGTCCTTTTAAAGCATTTCGCTTCCTTTTAAGAACTCAGATATTTGCCTAACAAATTAAATCTTCTGAAGTACTGAAAGTTTTTTGTAAATCTAATCAATTAAACATAAATAAATTAATATGATTTAAGATCTTGTATATTCCAATAGTGTGTATGATCATAGCAAGAAAAATATTAAAATTATAAACCGATTGCTCAATAACATATTTTAAATTTGCATCACAGGATAATTTACTACTCTAATGTGCCCCAATTTTTAAATTTTAGTATAAATCAAACATGCACAGATTATTTTTCTTATCAAAATATCAAGCTATATGTTTAATTTATTTTAATATCTATATAATTGATTCTAAATCTCCTTAACTTAAAAAAAATACCTCCTGAGGAAACAATTATCTTCTCTTTTATTGAGTATAGTAACTTAGCTGATCTTCATGCTGTTTTAGGTGATAGAGAGATGTAGCTTCCATGTTTCCCCGAAAATAAGGCCAGGTCTTATATTAATTTTTGCTCCAACAATCTATATTTATTTATTTTTTCATGTACAAAAATCTACATTTATTCAAACAGTCATGTCTGGCTGACAATCTTAACTGGGGCTTATGTTTTGGGTAAAGCTTATATTATGAGCATCCTGAAAAATCATGGTAAGGCTTATTTTCTGGTTAGGTCTTATTTTGGGGAAACTACGGTATCTAGGCTAATATTTTTAGGGTCTTATCTATGGGATCCCATTTTAAGATTACTATGTTGCACTTCACAAACATGAAAAAGGTGGTTTTGTACTCTACAAAGTGATTGTTTCCTTCACTAACACTGTATCCAATTTGCTGTTAGATATTGGATTTGCACTTTTTGCAACGGTATATTGTGTAGATATTTAAATGTTTCCACATATCTTTTTTTATGATACTTACAGGCTATTCCATTCAAACCCTTTTAATCTTAGGTATATTTTGTAACCCCTTTAGAAGGGAACTACCAAGACATTTTATTATTACCTGGTAGGACTACAATATTTTATTCAAGTGACATTTGAATGGTTCTTGTAAATCTTAACTCTTTAACACTGGCCTGGGTGCTTAATCCCATAACTGGTTTTAAGACCAATCATGTTAAATAAAATCCTGCAATTGAAATATTTAAAAGTTTTGTTAAATGAAAGCCTTGAATTCTTCTTTTGTTTATTTTATACCTTTTTTTTGCTTCTTCTTAGATAAATATTCTATACTTAAAATAATTTTCTAAAAGATAAAATCATAACTAATAGATACATAAAATAAAAACACATTGCAATTTTATTTAACTTTATTTAATGTCACAACCAATACAAAGAACCATAAACAAAGGACACACATATAGATGAGAGATATTAAAATAAACTTGTAAATGGACATAAAACTTACCATTTATACTGGGGAAGATTACCCTTCCATTGACTAGCATTAATTTACATGCCTATATGTAATCATTATTTTGCATTTTTCTAGCTTTCTGCAATTTAGAGTTGTGAAATAGTTAAAAGGCAATGAAAGTCTAAGATCAGGTAACCCAAAATAATTTGGTCTAGGCAAGCGTGATTCCCACTGGAGATTTCCATGATTTTTTTTTCCTTCATTGACCTTTATTAAAAACATTCCTGTAACTTTAGTGCAATTATTCTTAGTTGTGAGTAAGACAATATGGATGAATCCCAGAAGTTGTGTTGTAATGACTGCATTATGCTTGCATCACCATTGTTAAATACATCAAATAAATGTAAACTGAAGTATTGATCTAGGGAATTATACTGCCTATGCCTTTTTTTGGTGAAATTTTATTGAGATAATTGTAGATTCTCATGAAGTTGTAAGATATACAAGAGATCACATGTATACTTTAATCAATTTCCCCCAATGGTAACATTTTATAAAACCATAGTAATATATCACAATCAGGATATTGATATTGATACAAATGATTCATATAAGTTATTACAAATTCTTTACATTCTCTATTTCATTAAGTACATATCTAGTTGACATATAATATCATAGAGGAAAATTCTTAAAATTATGACCCTAAGTGAAGAAAACATGAAATAAATGATATAGCATAAGTCATTTCATTATTATTATTATTTTGAAATTTATGTGTTAAAGAAACAGTAAAAATAAAACTTTATCAACATCAAAATATTTATTTTTGTGCTACCTTTACCTAATTTTTAATTTATTTAAGTTGTCATATTTGCCTGTCAATTCATTTAAATTTAAGAAGAAACTAAGTTTTTCTCATATTTGACAAATAACACTAATTTTTCAGTTCTTTTTTATTTGATGTTTGTATCTCTTGGTATTAATTCTAATCAGTGAGAAAAAAATTGGACAGACCATCTTACTTCAGAAATAACATTACTTACTTTCAAAGCACAACTCTTGGCATAGTTAGAAAAATGAATCCATAACAACTTATATGCAGAAATGTGTTCACATTGTAGTTAAACTCACCTTTCAAAACATTGTAGCTATTAGCTCTGAAGAATACGTGAAAGACCTTTTCAACTGGCAATAACTTCTCTTTTTCCTCTTACTTTAGTGTAGGCAATCTTTTCAAATCCAAATGCCTTATCAAGAATGTTAGACTAGATTCATAATTTTAATTATTTTATTTAGAGTCAGGTGAATGTATACTGTTAGTACTTATTAAAAATATGTTAATTTTTTTATCTCTACTTATGCCTAGTTTTTACATATTCAAATATTTTAAACAGATAATGAATTGGCATTTACAAATAACTCAAAAATATCCCTCCTAAAATTCACCCTATAGCCATTTTCCTCTGTAGCTGGAAAAAGTAGATGAAATAGAGATGTTCCAAGAAATAATCTGTTTGGAGCCTTTCTCTTGGGAATATACAGTACTTCAACACTGCATTACATTATCATAGTCAATTTTATATAAATGAAATAAATAAAATAATTTTTATGAATATGAGAATCATTTGTACTATTTATGTGCAGAGGTCTATTAGACAATAAATTATTCATTCATTCAACAATATTTTCAAATACCTATGGGAAAATTTATACTCAAGAAATATGACCATTAATAACAACTAAAAGTTTCTTACTTCATTTATCTTTTAATATAATTCATATTTTCATAATGATCAGGCAATTAACCTCAAAGGAAAATATCTTGAATCTGAGAATTCTGAGTGTTTTCACTTCATGCATAGTACACCACTGGATGTGAAAGAATGATCTGCTCGGTTTGATGTCAATGGGTATCTTTATTAGAATATGCTTTCATTATCAGAATGAATTTACACATGTGCCATTATATAGGAACAAATATTGAGTGCAGAACTATTTCTTTCAGTGAACTGAGAATTTAAAAAAGCTACCTGTGGGGTCAAGTATGTATGATGATAGAAAGAGAACTGACTCTGGGTGGTAAACACATAATGCGATATATAGATGATGTATTACAGAATTGTACACTTGACACCTATGTAGTTTTGTTGATCATTGTCACCTCAATAAATTTTAATAATAAAAGCTAAAAAAAAACCTCTAAAGAAATGTGTTGCAAAATCACAACAAAAAGTTAACAACTTGAAATGCAGTGTATTCTCAAATCACAGCTACATTAAGACATATACTGAAATGACTTTGTTGGCTGCATAAAGGAGCTATTAATAATAAAAATAGTAAGATCAGGAGAAATCAGTGAGGGAAAATGTACACAATTTTTAATCTGGTTTTCTATTTCTCATATTGTATGACATATATTTTCTCCACTAGGAAAACTCAAATGATGAGTGTCATATGGTATGAAAATAGTTCAATGTAGAAGGCTATAACCCATTAATATAAGTAGAGGAGTATAGATCATGTACTGGGCATCAAGAGAATGCTAGGGATAATGTCCATTAAGAAGCACTGAAATTATCTTAACTGTCAATATATGAGTTGAAGTGGACTGCAAGCTGCAAGTCAATACTATATACACCTGAGGTAGGGAATTTTTTTATTTGATATATTGAATAATACTGGATTATTCATGAAACTCTAAATACATTTGCAATGCAAAACATGTAATGGGTCAGGTTGAGTGAGGTGACATTTCCACAATATACTGAGATAAATTTAAGTGATTTTATGAGCATATTCACTGATACCTTCAGTTTTAAGAACATTGAGGAAAATAAAATATATATATATATATATATATATCTTTGTATGGGTTTAGAACATAATGCCCACTCCCATGATGGTTGCCAATTTCTAAAATGCATGTAAACATTTTTGTTCTTAGTATTTGACATTTCTTTCACATATTTTCAGATTGTAAAATATGCAGAAAGTGTCACTTGAAGGATTTGGGATCTGGTATTGGGTGCATTTTCCTAATAAATATAATTTTACTTCCAAAACTTAGACATCTGTTATTTAATTCGATAAGATCTAAATACAAAAAATGATGCCAACTTTTATTACCATAGCTGGTATTAAATTTAGAACAAAGAGAAAGCTTATTTAATGTTCTAAATAAGTGTGTATTTATAATATCCCAGAGATTAATATACCAACATTTTATGAAAATTTCTTGGAACAATTCAGCGACCTTTGTTAGGAGAGGCTACATTCTAACAAAATAGTACAATTTTATATACTAAAAAAGAAAAGGCCAACATCGACAAAAAAGGAGAGTGTGATGTGTGTGTGTGTGTGTGTGTATGTGTGTGTGTTTTTATGTATACTTCCAAATATGCAAGTAAATTATTGTAAAAAATTAAGACCATGGAAAGATTTTTATTGCCAGAGAAATCATATTACTACTAGGCAACAGGAACTAAAACAAAGTAAGGAGGCTTACTTTCAGTAATCAAAGTACTATCACCAGAAACAACAAAACTCAAGGAACCGAATAGAAGTTCTAGAAACAGAACTAAGAATACATATACACTTAGTACATAATATAGGTGTCATGTTAAGTCAGAAGCAGCACAATAGAGGATATCATAAATGATATTGGATTAATATATTAACTATTTGGGAAAAATTAGGGTCATACCTCCTAGAATATAACAAAGTTAATTCCAGAGTAAATTGTTATAATATAAATAAACTAAAGCAAAATTTAGAGTAATATATATTGAGATGTGAAATGCAGCAAGACTTTTCAGACATTACGAATAGAAAAAAGAATGAACATGAATGCATTAAAACCTAGATGTCATATGCACAACATATTTGAAAAACAAAGTTTACTTAAAATGTGTCCTAAATATCTACCTCAAGTAAATAGTGTACATATTTTTATTAAAATAAACTAGTAAAAACTCGTGTTATTTAATATTTAAAGTAGCAATTTCTATATGTAGGGAAGTTACAAAAGATAAAACAAAGAATAGAAATTGCTGGCAAAAATATCAATTGGCAAACATTAAAATGAATGGGTACATAATGTTTTAAGTGATTTCTTATAGTTATTGTTTTATCTTTTGAACAAAGGGAAGAGAGTTCTAGTGGTAATCTTATCTGAGTAACTTCCCAAGTGAGACACATACCATGTTCTTTTTTAGGTAAAACGTAAAACACATGTGATATTGAATATATTTAAGTTTAGAAATTGAGTATAGTTTTCATCAAAATGTATAGTGACCAGAAAAAAACTCATAGATATGAGAATCGGGAACAAACTGATGGTTGCCAAATGGGAGGGGTGTTGGGCAGCAGGGTGAAAAAGGTGAAGGGATTAAGGAATGCACATTGGCAGACTACAGAATAGTCATGGGGATGTAAAGTACAGCATTGGAATATAGTCAATGATATTGTAGCAAATATGTGTGGTACCAGGTGGGTACTAGATTTATCAGGGGTATCACTTCATAAGTTAGATAAATGTCTAACCACTATGTTGTACACCTGAAACTAATATAACATTGAATGTCAACTGTATTTGAAAAAATATTTAAAGAAAACAGGGAAAAAAAACATATATATATACTGAATAAGGGGCAACTGTGTAGAAACCAGGATTGGAGATTTTATATATAAAATATAATAGCACATTTTATCTCTGCTATTACTAAACTTTGTCTCTCAGCTAGATAAATCAGTTGAACCAACAATAGTTGAAGTCCTACTCTGACTGTTTTCATATTAAATAAGGCAGATATAGATAAGCCCCTACTAATGCTTTAAAACGTTGAGGAATTGGACTGATGAGGATTTAATTTCTCTTTGGCTAATAGGAGAACACATGGGAGCACTATAATTATCCCTACTCAGTGGGTAGGTCTATGGCACACGTGGTTACTTAGAAAGATCACCCTTTGGGAAAAATACAAACCCTTGTATTAATGAGAAAATAAAAAAATGACCCAAAATGACAAACTTGATGCAGATAATTGGTGAACCAATAAAAAAGAATGGACAATTAAGATACAATTACTAGACAAATATTGCACTGAAATATAGAATATATCTAATCTTAGATTAGTTAGAAAAAAAAAAAGACATTGTATCTCCAAGACAACGATGTGCAATAGATTTGGTACCAGACTCAAAATACAATTTAATTAAATTTCCCAGAGAAATCATCCCTTAATTTAGCATTTCCCTATTCAATGAGAAATATGTCTTCCTTTACTGCTTTATTACTTAATAAAAATGAATAGCTCTCTGATTCCAACCTGTATTTCCTACTCTGTGCATGACACTTAGTTCATCACTAGAAGTATATCCAAGATAGAAATCTGAAAAACCTTTGCAAGTTTTTAGGTAAATTATAAAAATGCCATAACATAGGTTTGGCTCTAATGTTCTGCTCAGAACTTATATTACTCTTGAATATTTGGCTTATCTTTACATATAAATGATCATAGTAAAAGTGCATATCTATTAAAATTCTTTCTTTTTTCTTAAGAATACACACAGAATACAAATTTTATGTTTCTGAGAAATACATATAGGTAGGATAGAGAATTAAATTTTTAAAAATTCAATGAAAACACAAAATGCATTTCAGATGTTATTCTACGCTTTTTCCCCCCTAAAACATTTGACATATTTGAAGCATTTTTTGCTAATCTGTCATCAATGATAATGGATTATTATAAATGGCTCTTGACAAAATATCACAAAATTTAAGTACGTTGGCATTTAAAATTTCAGGGGAAGTCCAAATCATTTCGATACAATTATTTTATACTGACATTCTTATGGTTACTGGTTAATTCAAATCTCATGACATATTCGATTAAACAAAAATTGGACATGAAAAGCCCTTTCAAATTGGGATAACATTAAAACTTGCCCTAATGCAGCAAAAGAATATAGGTCTTCTAGAACGTACAGAATGGATAAAAGCACTTTCTTTAAAAGAACAAGTGAATTTTAATTAGAATAAATGTAAAAATAACACATGAAATATTTTCTATCATTTGTTACACAGAAACTGCTGAGGTCCTAAAAATGAAGATTCAGTTAATTAAGTCAAAGCCTTAACAGATATAAGAAATGTGAGCAAGGATAAAGAAAAAAATAATGTGGAATAACCTGTTAGATCAGTAAAAAGAGACGTTGTAGTAAAATGTCTACAAGGAACTCATATTTTAATTGTTCTAAAGGTACAAGTTCTCACTCAGATCATGGAATTTTTAAAAATCTCTATTTTAAATTTAATGAGGTGTTCAAGAGTTATATATAATTACTTCCATTCTCATTATTCTTCATATAATTTAGAGGCTTCTGTCTATTGAAAAATGAGGAAAATGTTATATATAAAAATGTGCATGATTATTTCATTTGGAAAATTCCAGATATATGTCAGTTAGATTGTATATGTATATATTTTTTTATTTTTAGTTTCAGGTGTACAGAACAATGCAATAGTTATCCTTTTCACCCTTCACACAGAAACAACCCCCACCATCTACTGCCCTCCCACCCCAGATATCATACTTATCTACTACAATTCCATTGACTCCATTCCCACACACTACTCCATGGCCTGTGACTATATGTGTATATAATTATAGTTGACATACAATATTATTCAACATCGGCTTCAGAAATACAGTGCGGTGGTCAGGCCTCTACACCGACTATGAAGTGGTCTCCCTAACAAGACATGAGTCCGTCTGGCCCCCTAAAAAATATTTACAACAATATTGATTATATTATTGATTATATTATATTCATTGCTCAACAATTTAACAAAGGTCAGTTTAATTAACTACTCAAGTGTTATGTATCTTTTAACCTGTCCATTTTTTATTTATTAATTTTGTTTTGTTACAAAACATTAATGTGTGTCTTCATTTAAAAATATTAGTAAATGTACATGAGTGAAAACAAAAATTATAGTTTTAAAATAAAATAAAATAATTTAAATAATTCCAATATTCAAACATAAACACCATTAATATTTTGGAATGTAATCCATATTTTAATTTTGAAATACATTTCAAAATTTAATTTTTAAATACATACATTTCATAATGTAAATGTAAATATAAGTTGTTAGAGGTATTTACAATATATAGATAAATATATAGGAAGATTGCTTTATAAGCTACTATATTTTATGAAATAATTTATAACCTACTTTCCATTCAGTGATAGATGATACATATTTGAGCAATTTTTGTAGTAATATAGAAATGTGTTTTTGTCTTGGCTCTGCTCCTTACTAGCTGTATAACAGAATAAGTTTATGTACCTGATATGAGTGTTGTAAGGATCAAATGAGATAATGCATAAAAGTACTTCAGACCACACTTAGCACTTTCAATAAGTTATCCTCCTCTGCCTTCTTGAACTCCTCCCTTTCTTCTTCAAGGAATAGAAATCTAATCATTCCCAATTGTTTAATCATCGTTTACACAATCAAAATTAGTCTCATTTGATATTGATTATTTCTGTCTATGGGCTTCGTATTTAAAATTTTGGAATGTTTTATTGTATGTTATGAAAAAAAAGTAATAACATAGTAATGACCTTTTTTTAACATACAGTTGAAATTTCCCAGAATAGTCTTAACTTAATATTATAATGTTATTTTGAGGTTTTTTTTTCATTTTTGCTATTGTTGATTGTATATATTTCCTGTCCTTATTTTAGACTAATTTTACTGGATATTTTGTGAGATAAAGAGGATAGCATGTTCACATATGTGTCATTATACAACTAAATAATTTCACTATCACTCACTGTTGTTCTCATTTCAAATTGTTTCTATAATTACAGATGCTGATTTTTTTTCCTACACTCACAATTTATCCTCTTTCCTGTATAGATCAATTTAACTAGGACCTATAGCTCTATACCTTCATTGATAGTCAGCTGTACCGGAATATGCTGCTAAACCAAAGCATGGGCTAACTAAAATCTAGACCTCTTCATATATAAATTATGTGTCTAAAACCCCCAACATTTATAATATAATTCTACTTCTGCTATTTGCATGCACAATAGCACTTTCAAGTTTTTTTTGTTTTTGTTTTTTGTTTTTTGTTTTTCACCTTTCCCATGAGCGGTTAATAGAAAACAAGCCTACTTTACTTAGGACACCCAACTCTCTTCTGATACATATTTGACGTGTCTGTAAGGTATTGCTTCTTTGTTCAACCTGGGTTTTCCATACTGGAAATAAGGATGCTATGGTGTCCATGACACCCTCCCTACTCTACCTGGCTAATATGAAAAGCTGGTGTTTGAGGATGCCTTTTGTACAAGCACAAGCACGTTTTATATTCACACGGTCCTGAGACAGCAAATGTTGAGAATTTCAGAGCTCCTGACACATTTCTTCTAGCCTTAGAATCACGGCCTTTCTTGATATCTCTGACTGCCCCAGAGGGATGGAGCATTTGAAGGGTTTGCTGCTCATTTCAGCCTTTTCTTCCTTTGTCTATTTTAGACAGAGAAACTATGTATTTATAAATCTTCTTGTTCATATAGCCATAATACCCTGTCACCTGTGCTTTTTTCCCATCTTTTTCAAGAGCCAGACCTAGACACATAAAAAGAATGTAAATTTGAATTACCCAGATCTACCATGTTGAAATCACTAATGAAGAAACAAAAATGGGGGAATACAAAATCAAAAATTAAGGAAAAAATATATATACCATGCCATTATTTGAAATTTTACATGCATCTGTGCTCAAACCTGTCTACCACCATATATATTGATCAAAAATTTGTTTTCTCAAAAGAATCAATGTCTCAAATATACAGTTTTAAACAATTTTAAAAACAGTTTTTTCAACATATACCAGAAATATTTTTTTTCATATACATCAGTAGTACAGTTTTAAAAACATGTGTTGAATTAATGCTATATTTTGGGTGTTAAAAATAATTTTGGGTGAGATTAAGAAAATATAATGACAGCATTTGGAGTCCTGTTTAATTTGTAAATAATACACTGTTTATTTTCCTCTATTCCACTAATAAATAAGGTATGAGACAAGTAATTACATTGTTATGGTTTATTCAAAATTTATTAGTGGAACTTTTTCACCAAACTGTTAGGTGATGGGAACACAAACATGACTAAACAGCTAAGTGATTTATATCACTTTACTTTTATATTCAAAGAGTCCATGAGTTTACTATACATGTAGCAGTGGTTTCTAAAACATTCAGGTAAAATTGGAAGTGACTTCTCTTTCCAATATATTCCACTCATAATTTTACCTGTATTACATTAAGAGTACAGTGACTTCTTAGAGGAAATGTTTGAGTTCAGTTTAATATAGTCTTACAATTATTTCCTATCTTTTTATAATTTCTACATGTGTAAGGTGTAATACATCAACTTAGTGTTAAGTAGGTGACAATATTTCATCCATCAGAAAAGAGAAGAAAACAAAATAAAACAAAATATCCCAAGCATTTTAAGTTATAAGTACTGGGAATTAGGTGCTTAAAAGCATTTCACCTCAACAAAAAATTTCCAGGACATGGTGGATTTCTAAGAAACCCTATCACATATTTAAAGAAGAATTAACACCATTTCTTCTCAAACTCAAACTGAAACTCAAACAAACAAACAAACAAAAATAGAAGAGGAGGAAACATGTCCTAACTCATTCTTTGAATCCACCATTACCCTGAAAGTAAAGCCAGAATAAAGGCATCACAAGAACATAAAATCACAGACCAATATACCTTATAAATATAGATGTAGCAGTTCTCAATGAAATACTAGCCAACCAAACCCTACAACACATAAAAGGATTATACACTGTGAACTAGTAGGATGTATTCCAGCAGTGCAGTTGTGGTTCAACCTAGTAAATCAGCCAATGCAATCAGATTAATAGAAGGAAAAAAAAATGCTCATCTTGATGCAAAAAACGTCTATGACAAATCCAAACATGTTTCCATGATAAAAACCCTCAGGGAACTAGGAAAAGAAAAGGAATTCATCGACATGATAAACCACATTTATAAAAAACAAACAAACAAACAAAAACACAGCTAACATAATACTTAAGTGAAAGACTGAAAATTTCCATACTGAAATAAGGAACAGAAAAGGATGTCCACTTTCACGACTGCTATCCTATATTGTACTGAAAGTTCTAGCCAGAACAATTAGACAAAAAATAAATGAATAAAATAAAATAAAATAAAATATCAAAATAGAAAGAGAAAGAGGAAAACTCTATTTACAAATTACATAGTACTACATGTAGATTTTCAAAAAGAATGTGCAAGAAAGCTTCTAGAGTTAGTAAATAAATTTAACAAAGTTGCAGAGTACAAGATCGACACCCCCAAAAAAGTCCTGTTTCTATATATTTTAAATGAACATATGAAAAGGGAATTGATAAAATAATTCCATTTACAATAGCATCTGAAATAATAAAATACTTAGGGCTTCAGTTTCATCAAGGAAGAGAAAGACTTCTACACTGAAAATTACAAAACAATGATTAAAGGAAACCTAAATAAATAGAAAGCCTGTGAATGATCAAGATGACTTAATATTGGTACAATGTCAGTATGACCCAAAATGTCTACATATTCAGTGCAACCCCTCCTATATACCAATAATTTTATTTGCAGAAATGGAAAAGTTAATACTCAAATTCATATGAAACAGTAAGAGGCCTCAAAATAATAAAAGGAATCTTCAATAAAAAGGAAAAAAGTTGCAAGGCTTCCACTTCCCTATTTCAAAACATCCTATAAAGGTATTTATAAAAGGTCATGGTTTGGCATAAGGATAAACATATAGATCAGTGAAATAGAATTAAAAGTTTAGAAATACACCCACAAATCCCATTGATTTCTTTTTTTTTTCAATTGTTCACATTCACTATTATCTAGCTTCAGGTGTATGGCATAGTATAGACATTTATACAACTTTTGAAGTGATTCCCTGGATAAGTCTAATACTCACCTGGCACCATACATAGTTATTACAATATTATTGACTGTATTTCCTATGCTGTACTTTACATCTCTGTGACTATTTTGTGGGAAAGAATAGTCTCCTTAACAAATTGTTCTGTGAGAACTGGATTTTCACATGCAAAAGAATAAAGTTGATACCCACCTCATACATACTATATACAAAAATTAACTCAAAATAAACCAATGACCTAAATATAAGAGATTAAATCCTTAAAACTATTGGAAGAAAATCTAGAAATGAATTTTGGTTTTGGCAATGGATTCTTAGACATGATACTAAAAGTGTGAGGAACAAAATAAAATAAGTTAATTGGACTTCATAAAAATAAAAAAAATTATTTGAATATCTGTGGACTTTGTTGAGAAAGTGAAAAGACAACCTATGAAATGGGAAAATATTGGCAAATCTTATATCTAATAAAGATTTACTATTTAGAACATCCTAATAATTACTATTATATTACTCATAAAGAACCCCTACAACTCAGTAAGAAAAAGACAAATGATCCTGTTTAAAAATGAGCAAATTGCTTGAATAGAGTTTATGATTTCTCCAAAATGATAAAATGACCATTAACCACATGAAATTATGCTTAACATTATTAGTCATTAAGGAAATGCAAATGAAAACCACAATTATTTCACACCTACTAGGATGACTATAACTAATTAAAAAAAATAGCAACAAGTTTGGTGAGGATGTGAACAAATTGGAACTCTTGTACCAATGTAATAGGAATGTAAATGGTACAGGCCTTATAAAAAACAGTTTGATGGTTCCTTAGAAAGCTAATCAGAATTACCATAATACCTAGCAAATTTAGTCCTAGGGGTATACCCAAAATAATTGAAACCAGAAACTCAAATGCTTGTATATCAGTGTTCATTGAAGCATTATGTACAATAATCTAAAGGTGAAAATGATACAAAGTTCATTAACAGATGAATAAAGTGTGGTATATGTGTAAAATGAAATATCATTCACCCATAAAAAGGAATGAAATTCTGATACATGCATAAACAAGGATGAACCCTGAAAACATTATGCTAAATTAAATAAGCCACACATAAAAGGACAAATATTGTGTGATTTCACTAATGTGATTTGTCTAGAATAGGTAAATTTCTGGACACACAAAATAGATTACAGGTTACCAAGGGCAGAAGAGATAGGAGAATGAAGAGTTATTGCTTAGTGGTTATAGAGTTTCTGTTTGGAGTGATAAAGTTTTGTAGTGAGTGGTGAGGACTGCATGTAGAATAGATGATTATAAATTTAATTAAAGCAGATGAATTGCACACCTAAAATGGCTAATTTTATTAGATAGATACAGTACATGCCAAAAAATGTATACACATTTTGAAAAAGGAAAACTATTAAAATTGCAATATGCATTATACTGATAGCAAAAGATGAATACAAGTCACATTTGACTTCTGCAATTACAAGAGGTATTCAAAGTGTCCAAACACTTCTGATTAAGGCAAACTACAGCTTGAGCAACACTGACCAAAGTGTCCACTTGGATACATTTTTTGGCATCCCTGGTAGAGATAGATAGATAGATAGATAGATAGATAGATAGATAGATAGATAGATAGATAGATAGATAAACTTACCACAAATAAAATTAATAATCCTGGAAGGTTGGGGGAACAGTGTTCATGAAAAACTATTATTGTCTTCAGGAAATTAGAAGGCTACAGAGAGCATTGAAAATTGCCTCTGCTATTCATTGGTACCTGCAGCTCTGACATGGGAGACTCACCAAGAAACCCTGCTATTCAATGTGAAACTCGCACCTGTATGAAGCCTAAACATTTTCCCAGTACTGCCACTGGGAAAAGAGAAATCTTTTCTCTATCTTCTGCATATGACAGAAGAATCCTATGAAAAAGAGATTCTAGAAATTAAGTTCTCAGATCTTTTTCCTATCTTGTAGATAGCATTGTAAAAGGAAGTAGGGTGATTTCAAGGTGATAACAAAATAATCTGAGATAGTTCGTCAGTTTGTCAGTTCAACATCCAAATGCACCTTTATATTTAAATTTAACCTGCAAATAAAAATCATGGCAACCATATTATATGTCTTCCTAACATGATACAGCTATCCTTTATTTAACGATGGTGTTTATCAACTACCCAAAAAGGGGGACACGACTCATTTGTCATTTATTTCCTCTTTTAGATCAACCATAACTACTGGTTGATAGCCTGTAATTTAAAGATTAAGTTGTACATAAAGTTAATTACTACCATCACACCTTTTGTAAAATAATAGAAAATGGGCAAGAAGAAAAAATAAATGTATTATTGGTTAATATTTTTTAAACATCTACATAACAAAACAAAGGTTAATATAATTATAACTATTACAATTCTCATTTCATAGGCAGTCATCAAGTAATATTTGGTATTTCTTATTTCCTTTAACTCCCACCCCAGGTTCATTTTATTCTCAGTAACTACTTGAACTAGAAATGGTGATTCAACTTTTGATCTAGACATTCATTTCTAAAGGTTCATAGTTCTTGTCAAATCTGCCTAAATTGGGGTGAATTTGTTTTCTATGAACTTTTGCCTCTGGACATGTTAAGAATAACCCTCCTTAAACAGAGAGTTCATTAGTTTCTTAATGTACTTGTATGCCTCCCTACTATTTATCACCAACCCAATTTACTATTGTTATTAGAATTACCTTGTAGAGTTACCTTGTTGTATTATGGAAGAAGATCCCCTTTTAGCCAGTGGAAGTCATCCCTACTAATTCAATAGAAACATTGTTGTCTGCTCTGGAGAAGGCATTCTTTTTTAGAATTAAGGCTTCTCTAGTGGAAACTTTTAGTAACAGGAAGAAATATAAACACATACATATACATATAATTTCTTAAAAATAAGAGAGAAGCCACTTCCTTTTTAATCTCTGGTTTTTTTGTACCACATATGCTGGATAATGGAGAAATGATACTATAGATCAGTTGTATCAGAATATAGGTTGCATCATGCTAAATGGGACACCAACTTTCCCTAGTCAGCACCACAGCCGAATCTTTATTAGACCATTTCATCAATCAACCTGGCCAATTGCTTCTTGGGTGCACCCCATGATATACAGTGAATATCGTGGGTGTAAGTTTTCTTCTCACTTTTTCTTTATTGTAGAATTTGTTACACCATCACAAATAATTCTGTTTGGGGTATAAAGATGGTGAATATGGCATTTAGTAATTCCATAAACTGTTGTGCAGGCAGAATAATTCCTGGCAGAATAGTCAGATCCATATGTAAATTAATTATACTTTCCAGCGAGGACATAGCATTGACTAAGGTTAACATCATATCTAATCTGTGTCAGCCTGGCTGGCCAGCTCTTCTCAGAATGGTTTCATATCTTGTCCTTCACTTTGATTTCTGCTGTTGGCAGGGAGAATGGTCATCAACGGCAGTAAGATCGGTTTTGGTAAGGTGAAGTCCATAAGTTTAAGCTCAAGAATAAACTTCATCTTGCTTGAGCCCATTGGGCAGTCATTGCGATGGCTGGGAAAAGAGTCTGGCAGACATTATTATTATTATTATTATTATTATTATTATTATTATTGTTGTTGTTGTTGTTGTTGTTATTTATTTATTATTATTATTTATTTTCACATGGGAGTTGAACCGGCAACCTTGCTTTTAAGAGAGCACACTCTATCCACTGAGCCATCTGGGCGGCAGCTCAGCTCAAGGTGCCCCAGTTCAGTCCCAACCGCGGGTGGGCTTAGCCCACCATCAAACAGGCAATCTTATCATTAGGAGCACGTGCTCTCGCCAGCTAAGCCATCCTGCCACCTGTTGAAAGTTCAGTGGCAGCTCAGCTCCGGCGCAGCTCAGGTGAAGCTCATTGACCATGTGGGAATCAAACCAGTGACCCTGTTGCTCAGAGCAACTGAGCCACTCGGCCGGCACCTAGAAGACATTATTAACAGAAAGCATTGTCTTGTCCATCTGATTATTGAAAAATCTCTTTTGCTACTTGGGTGAACATTTTCAAAAAACGTAAGTAGCTGCATACTCATTGGTTCATTCATGGAAATCTATTCACATGATTCTTTTTTTCTCCTCCTTGTTGGTAATCTTTCCATCTGCTCTTTCCAAGTGCTTTACCATGAAGTCAAACCACTAGCACCAGCTTATGAACACAGCCTTCTAGCTGTGTCTTTTTCTAGGCAAATTTGTCAGATAGATTCACTCCTAAAAAATCTGTTATTAGAGTACTTTATTTCCTTGCTGTTCTTCATGACCATCCATGATGTGAGACTCAGTGCTGCTTCAGTTGAGTTTTACTTTGTGTCAAATACCAGAAAGAACCAATTATAAGTCAATCTATGTTTTTCTTATTGTCTTGTCTCATAGGAAAAGTGTGTGTGTGTGTATGCATGTATATGTGCATACATGAACACATGTGGTTTTGCTTTTTGCTTTTTCTTCTGAGGTTTTAGATTTGAGAATTTTGGTCTAGAGTAAAACAGATTAGGTAGGTTTTTTAAAGCTTAAGAACAATGCTCCAAACTTTACATGTGATTACAGATATGTGGACAGATAGAGATACAAATTCCCCTTGGAAAAAGGGTAATATCTGTCTGAATTCTTAAACTTACACCTTGCTTCCCTTCTTTGTTTGATTAAAAAGAAAAAAAATTTAAAAAGGAAAGCAGTTGATTTCTTCTATTTATATTTGTCAAAGTAAAACCTGTAGAATTAAAGAAGTCCAATTTAGAAGTTTCAATATTACTTCACAGTTGAGAGTAGATTGTGCAATATAAAATTCCTATTGAAAATGATGTTGTAAGTAATTTCTTTTCAAGTAAAGATTATTGAATTCATTAATTTAAAAGCTTTGCTATATATAGATATTTTCTGAGCAAAATAAGAAATTATTGGGTTTTAACTTTAAAAAAAAACCTCTCCTTTTGAAGGACTAGATAAGGGTCAGGGAAAAGAAGGGATATTTTAAAGTTTGAATTAATTTTGTCCTTATTTTAAGCTTCTTCAATATTGCTAAAATCTGACTTCTTTGCCTTCCATAACATGGATATATGTGAAGACCACCTTGATTCTTTAAATGACCATGACCGTGAGCCAAACTAAATATTCCTGTCTTGATTCACAGCATTGCTGTTCCTCCAATTAGAAGAGTGAGCTGCATATATTATTTTTTCTGATTTCGTGGAACTCTCCTTAGTAAAACAAGATTAAAATAAGCAATCTTTTCAAATTATCTTAAGAAAACTCAAATAATGTTAGTATTTTTACTATGGGAATGCAAACTCCATTTCGTTTTGTCGTTGTTGTTTCCTGAGAAAATAAAGTTGATTCTTACCGACTATATTGAGAAAGAGTAAAAGATGGGTGAGGGCTCTGGAGCCAGGATGCCTGAGCTACTCACCTTGAATCTTCCACCTACTAGCAGTGTGATATTTGACCAGCTTTGTTTCATCTGCAAAATGAGGATACTGATTTGCATACTCCAAAAGGTAGTTTTGAGTATTAAGTGATTTAATATACATGTATTAAAAAATTAAAATTGTCCTGTATATATCAAACTCAACATTAGGTCATGATATTATTATGAGAACATTTGTCAGATTGAACATAATTGTTGATATATTTTTTAAAGTTCTAGTAAAGAATCAAAATCAATCAAGTAAGCCATTATTTTGTCCACTATAATGTCAATCAAAATAGATTATATTCCATTCAAACTGAGTTCTAAAAAAACATATACCCCTTCTTTAGAGCTGCATTTATATGCAAAATCTGTGCCCTTACTGATTTTTGTGTAGCAGATCAAAACAAGTATGGTTTAAACTAGATAAATGACATTTTATAAAATCACAAAATGTGCCTTTAAAAAACATAATGGCTTTAATGCATTTTAATTAGCTATCTGGCAAATCAGCAGATGTACATGACCAAGCTTGCATAATTTATCACTAACAATAGTGTTGGTGATTTTTAAGAGCTTGTAACACTGACTGCATTAGCACTCTTAATATATCATTGATTTCTGGCCTACCAATTTGCAATAAAGTTTTAAAAATAGTATCATTTTGAAATGTCAATAAAATATATGTTTTCATTAATCATTGCAGATGTACATCATGGTACAAGTAATATCTCTGAACTGGTGCTAGGGTCTGTCAAAAGATATGTCAAAACTTGGAGTTTTGATAGACACATGAGCCATAATCCATACCAAAGTCTAAATGCCCCAATTTATTTTATCTTTTCTGAAGGAAGTATTTGATTCATGAAGATGTGTCGCATATTGGTTTAAGGGTCACACTCTGGAGGCACATTCCCCACAATCAGTTTCTGTCTGTGTAACCTTAGATAATTTATTATATCTAACCTCGTTGAGACTCTGATTCTTCCTGTGCAATGTTAGGCAACTAAAAATAATTTTCATGTTGGATTGTTGTGAGTAAGAGACAAAAAAAATTATAGGCATGTGTAAGTTTTTTAGTTAAGAATTTATTTGATTTTACATTTCTTTATTCAATGAGATGTGAAATCAAGCATTTTCATCTCATTTTTTTTCAGATGTAAGAAAAAGGAATATCTCTTATAAGATGTATATATATTTTGTTTATTGTATCTTGGAAGAAAATAATACTGCTATTGTTTCATTCTTGCATTCAGGTTTTGGAGAATATATATATATATAAATTTTATATATATAAATAAATTATATATATATATAAATTTTCCCTTCTTAATGTGTGCTATGGTAGAAGGTAACAAATAACTCTATAGGATTCAACTGTCCTCAGTTGGCACAAGCTGTAGTGTGTCATCCCATGCCAGTGCTTCTGGCCTTTTGTCTCCACCTGGCCTTTGATGAATGCAGGAGGTAACCCATGGATAAATATTTGATCGATGGGAGCAAGAAGCCATACTCTCGCTTTTTCCCTCTGTCTGAATGGAAAACACATAATGGATATGGAGATTGAGAAATTAGGTAATGTAGGAAAGAACCTCACTAAGTCTTAGTGACTGGTAATGTCACAGTTATAAATGCGTTCTCTGTGAAAGAATACAACAGTGTTTCAAAGTCCATTCTCAGAAAGGAATACACTCTACACAGAAAGATTTTTCTAAGATATGATCTATACATAGGGCCAAAATTACTTTGTTGGAATATTTTTCCTAACTGAAACTACTTTCTCAGTACATTAAGTGTGGACAACGACTAATATGACTGCCATTCTGTCGAGTGTAAAACTGAGTTCTCCAATGACTTTCTGGCCCTAAGGTACCATGCAGTCTCTGCTTTTATCTTGGGCAATACTTAATATTGTATGATGGGAAATTAAATTAACCTGGAAAAACTTCTAAAACACTGGCTTTAACTTAGTCTCTAAGAGCAATAGGTGAGCAAAAAGTTGTGGACTACTATTGTGTTTCCTTATAATCTTTAATACAAATTTAAAATGAGGCACATTGGAGACATGGCATTGAACTAATCACCTTCTGAAGCCTTGAAGGATACACATTTATGTACCTGGAGGACAGGGCTGAAGAAATTTCAATCCACCTTCAAAGACAAAAGTCCTCAGATTAAGAATGAGCAGAAGTAACAGGAAAAAAGTAATGGTAGCTAATTTTAATTTCTTTGGAATTCAAACTCATGGAATCAAAATACTTTAATTTTGTCTTGTAATTCCTTCTGCATTTTGAGTTTGACTTATAAGGGGATTTCATTTAAAAACTTTAATTTCTACCTGGGAATTTGATAATAGAAAGCTTTAAACACTTATGAGGCCCCTCTTTGCTGCTGGCATTATATTTTTGACATGCCTTTAACATGTGATTATTGGAGTATCAATTATTTTATTTGATTTCATTACAGATAGAACATGTGATTGGCTATGTTAGACAATGAAAATAGGTATCTTTTGGGAAGTTAAAAAAAATAGGGAATGGATTTTCAGGCTTGAGTTCAACATGTCCTTATAGTAGATATACCTCTTTCATTGATCCATGGGAACAAAAATTCAACTACTCAAAAACAGTCTTATGAATGTTACAAAGGTAATTTGTAAAGTGTGAACAGATTCGTGAAGGTGAGTGGCTGATTGATACTCCCCTACACTGGGATCGTTGCCATACTCCTGGCTGAACATCAATTTGAGGTTTAACCCCAAGAGCTGAAAGGATGGGGAGTTGGGAATGTTTGAAAAGAAACATCTTTAAGGTAATTCCTTATAGGGAGTTAGTCTTAAGAGTTTATGGATTCTTGCTAATCCATCTCTGAAAGGCTCTTATCTCTGCATCTGTTGCTGAATCTTCAAATCTAGAGCACAGGCAATCAGGAAGGGAAGATCAATATAAAGTGGAGTAGATCAAAGACAAGGTGAATGCCACATGTATGGGCTGGAACGTTGCAAAGAAGAAGAGAAACTTGTGTAAATTTTTCTTTTGTTTCTGACCTTCGTGACTACTGAATCGTGGAAATCAGAGTCCTTCATAACAAACTAAACACTCACTCTTGACTCAGTAGTGGGGAAAGCTAGAGGAGTGTCTAGGGGAAGGCAGAGAGGGTGAGGCTCAGCGAGGATTTGAGCAAAATAGATGAGTCACCATGTTAGTACCAATGTCTCTGAGTTATGAAATGGCTGTTACTTTTCTTCATGCTGCAAATCATCCAAGAATCTCTCTTGTGTCTCACCCTTACCAAAAACATAATAGGGAATTCTGGGAAGTATAGTTTAACCTAGCTAGTTAATATGTTACAATGCCATCACACTCTTCTCCTTCTTGTAGAGGAGGGACTCTTTCTTTGGCTTCTGACAAATCCCTTTATTCTCTACCTGTAGACATAGTGAAAGTTACCTGATGATGGTTGTTCCATTTATTTATGTTTATTGGTTTAGGAAAACTAATCTGTTGAAATTTTGAACATGGAAAAACATTAGCCTCTTAGAGACAATGACCTAGAACAGAATACCTGCTTTGCTGACTCAGTCCATTCTTTAATGGGCTGCCCCAAGGTCTACACTGGAGGGAAGGTGGTTAGCAAGCATATTTGTGTTTCATACTTAAGCCAAGTTCTCCAATATACTGTACATCAATAATAAAGCTTTCATTTTGTTTCTACATTTTTAGACTCAAATATTTTATTTTTAAATTGGGAATGGAAGAAGGGTGCTATTAATTGGGTATTTGATGTTGTAGTGGAGCTATGAATAAAATGTTTCCAAACTATAATAGCAGATGCACCAAAGTATATTTAAATTCCCTTAAAAATAGTAATTGTTTAACGTGGTGCTTGTCTTTTTTGATCAATTTTATATTAGAAACTTAGCTTGATTAGATCTATACATTACAGGTGTTTAGCTATAATATCCAGAGGGATTAGTTAACTAACACCTTTGTAAATATAGAATATATCTTTGAAAATGCTCAACTTATAATCTGAAATAATGAGAGCTGTGCAACTTATATCATGTTTCATATATATATATATATATATATATATATATATATATATATATATATGACAAATATGTATATTGATATGTTTTTCATTACTATAAATAATACTTCCCAATGACATCTACTATTTTAAGATAAGGGTGGCTATTACAATGGTAGAGAACAGTGTCTTATTATTGCTACTGGTGCTTCAAAAACCAAGATCCTGGTATATTTAATAATAGCTTGTAAAAAACTTGTATAAGATTTTATTCTTCTCCTGATCAGAATTCCCTGGGCCACAGAGGAATACTATCAGAGGGTAGAGAATTGGAATGCCACTCAGTAGGACTGTACACCTTGCTTTTCTAAAAATAGGCCCTGGGAGTATGATGAATATCCAGATAAACTGGGTTTCCGGCAAGTGAAGAATATGTCTGTGCCCTATTTTGTTTCCAGAGTTCAGGGGAGAAACATAATATGAGGACATTAATGTGATTGTAAACAATAAAGATAGCAGTGTGAAATAACTAGCCAAACATGTCCATGACTATAGGACACCACAAAAGAATATGTCTTTATTGTATTTAATTGAATTAACTAATAAGATCACATCATTAACTTTAATGGGAATATTTTTTAACACTTATATAGTAATTAAGTAGAAGCACTTACTATAATCATTGTATGCTTAGAAAAGGGGAAATGTAAGTTAAAATGTGTGATATGGGAAGGAGTCATCGCCCTAAAACACTCGGAAGTTGGTAAAAGAGCTTTTTAAGGGGATTCGACTTAGGTGAAATCATTACAAATCATGGAGGAAGGGTTCCTGAGAGAAACTATTAAAATTTGAGCACATGGTGTGATATACAGATGATGTATTGTAGAATTGTACACTTGAAACCTATGTAATTTTACTAACTATTGTCACCCCAATAAACTTAATTAAAAGAAAATTGACATTGGTTGTAAGAGCATACCAGAAAAGTAGTTTTACATGGCACTCCATTCCCCTGGCAAGTCTACCCTGGTGTGAGGAGAATGGAACAGCATTGGTAGTGGGATATGTCTAGATACATGGACTGAAGTTAGACTATAGGTTGGCATAGGACATGTGGCAGACCAGGCATCTATACTTACCTGCTTTTGAAATACAGAAATGCCAAGAAGATTAGAGCTCCTGACAGGCCTGGGTTTACCTAGAATGTCCAGCTAATCAAATGCACCATTCTGCTTTCCACTCATTCCCACATGATTATATATGATCCTACA
>NW_017732234.1:173703-185820 GCF_001890085.2 Hipposideros armiger
TTTGTCACACAGCCTTGTCAGCACTCCAAATAATAAACTTGGTTGACTGTTTGCCCAGTTGGTACAAATTCATAATGAATAATATTTCTGATATCAAAAAAAGGTTAGCGACATCATTGCAAGAAGTTTGCGAACTTGTCAGACCTCATATGACTGCTATAGCCTTACAAAATGTATTTTGTAAATAATAAGACTCAAAAGTTAAAATAGTTCCTTTGTCAATGGGCTGCAGAATGGACATTGTTTTAGCAGGCAGGAAAACAAAATTAATCTCATTGTACATCCCCATCAGAGCTCTTGGTTGAGCAAGTGCATTGTCAATGAGCAGTGATATTTTTAAATAAATCATTATTTTCCCCGTGAGCAGTAAGTCTCAACAGTGGGCTTAAAATATTCAGTAAACGATGATGCAAACAGATGTGCTGTCATCTAGATTTTGTTGTTCCATTTGTAGAGCACAAGTAGAATAGATTTAGTATACTTCTTAAGGACCTTAAGAGTTTTGGAATAGTTAATGAGCATTGGCTTCAACTTAAAGTCACCAGCTATTTTAGCTCTTAATGAGAGTCAGCCTGTCCTTTGAAGCTTTGAAGCCCAATATTGACTTCTTTAGCTATAAAAGTCTTAGATGGCATCTTCTTCCAATATAAGTCTGTTTCATCTACATTGAAAATCTGAAGTTTAGTGTAGCCACCTTCATTAATTATCATAGCTGGATCATCTGGATAACTTGCTGCAGCTTTTGCGTCAGCATTTGCTGCCTCACCTTGCACATTTATGTTATGTTACGGCTTCTTTATCTTAAATCTCATGGACTACCTCTGATAACTTCCAACTTTTGTTCTGCAGCTTCCTCACCTTTCTCAGCCTTCACAGAATTGAAGATAGTTAGGGCCTTGCTCTGGGTTAGGCTTTGGCTTAAGGGAATTTTGTGGCTGGTTTGGTCTCTTATCCAGACCAATAAAACTTTGCCCATATAGCAATAAGTCTATTTCACATTCTTATTCACTGGAATACCACTTTCAATTTCCTACAAGAACTTCTCCTTTGCATTCACAACTTGACTGCTTGGTGCAAGAGGCCTGGCTTTCAACTTATTTCTGCTTTCAATATGCCTTCCTCACTAAGCTTAATCATTTCTAGCTTTCATTTTAAAATGAGAGATAATGTGATTCTTCCTTTCACTTGAATACTCAGAGGCCATTGTGGGGTTATTAAGAATATGGGCAGAATTTTAATATTGTATTGTTGTGTGGCAGGGAATAGGAAGGCCTGGGGAAAGGGAGAGTGCCAGGGGAATGGCCAGTGGGTGGAGCAGTCAGAACACACACAACATTTATTGATTAAGTTCATCACCTTATGCAGGCATGCTTTGTGGTGCCCCAAAACAATTACAATAATAACATCAAAGATCACTGATCACAGGTCACCATAATAAATATAATAATAAGTAAAATGTTTGAAATATTGTGAGAATTTTCACAATGTAATACAGAGACACTAAGTGAACGAATGCTGTTGGAAAAATAGCAACAATAAACTTGCTCAATGCAGGGTTACCACAAACCTTCAATTTTATGAGACATAAAATCTTAAAAGTATAATAAAGCAAAGCACAATAAAATGGGATATGGTTGTATTCACAGAATTTATAAATATCTCTGTATACAAAACATCTGTAACTAAAATAGACCAAAATCATTTTTAAAGGGCAAACATATGATAATATATTAAAGCGATAGCTTTTCAAGTGTCAATAGATCGAATGGTGGGGAGAAACACCAATGTTAGAAAAACAAGGTAAAGATTACAGTACAGATAGTAAGAGTTGTCTCTATTTAAAATACATTAAGATAGTTTAAAAATTTAGTGAATGTGGATAGTCAAAGGGAATAACAGGAATGGTTATTCTCAATTTTTATACTTTAAATAATTTGGTTGGTGGGAAAGTTTTGAATATGAGGGAAAAGTTTTAAGGGGGAGATCTGTCTATTTATTTTTTGTATAATGACTGGGAAATCTGCCTGTCACTGTGGCAAAATTATCCAGTAGAGAGGTGGACATATTTAAGAGTACGAGTGGAGCTGACTTCCACTTGAAGTCTCTTGATCATCAATTCCAACCTATGAGCAAGGACAAAATGCTTAGAGATGAAAAAATGAGGAGCAAAATTAAAACTGAATTATTAATATCTTCCACCCTTTAATTTTGTTTAATAAAGGACTGTATAGATGCCGAAAAAGAAACAACATTGTCGAGTTTAATTGGCTTTATATGTATCAATTCAAAGTCTTTGGGTCCAGTATGTGAAGAAAAGATCAATAGAACTCAAAGTTCAACTGGAGTCTCCTCTGTCCTTGAAATTAAGATAACTTTGGGTTGCATCACTACTTGTTGCCCTACAGATGTTCAATTCCAGTTTAAGAGGTCTGCATTCCAAGGGATCACCTTTCAATTGCGGATACAACTGCCCTGAGTTCATTCACATCGTGCATGGCAGTTTAACGTGTGAAAGATCACCCTTCTTGTGATTTACTTCTAAGTTTATCATCTCTTGATTGACTAAATTTGATTGAACATACTGTGGGATTACATGAAAAGAAATTGTATTTCAGCATTGGAAGTCATTTTGAATAAGTCAGCTTCTTTACCCTTAAAATGGAAACTAAAATGATTTTGAATAATTATTAAATCCACTCAAAGAATGTGCTGCCTTGATAGATTTAGTTAAATATATGTCCAAAATCCCAGTCTCACATGTGGTAAAATGTAGTTCAAAGTGTTTGAAGGAGACTACCTTTATCTTTATTGAGCTGTGAATCTATCCTTAAGATATTTGGCACCAGTTTTATCTTTTCAGAAGTAACATCTCTTCATGACATCTCTAAATGCTTTTTCAGATATTTTCAAAGGTGATAAATGATTACAAAGATAACATAAATTCTCACTTGTCTTCTTACTTCCACTGTGTTGGATCAATGATAGTTGAAATAGAAAAAAGTTAAAAGGTTTCCAGGACTGTTGCTTTCTGTGTGATAGAGTAGAGAGAGAGTGCCTGGGTCATTTAGAGTTACTTTTCAGGAGCAAGATGAGATAAAGGAGTGTAAACCCCCTTAAAAAATAAAGTGAGAAGGCAAAGGTTGATAGAAATTGATAGAAGAAAATAAAATATCTGTGGAAGAATTTTGGAGAAATGTGGAATGAACACTCCTCTTAAGCCATTTCATTCTAGAAAAGGAGATGATGTCTGTCAATCAGAGAACGTTCTATTAGTAATACTCCAGGGGCTGAACTCTTTGCAGGCAGGATAACTTAATGNGATTTCTGATTCATTTAATTGGAGGATGGTATTAGAAACCAAGATCTGGGGGGTTGTTGTTTATTGCTACTGAGGTATATTTGCTTTTAGGCCATCTCCGCTTACACAGCAATAATGTGTGTGTGTGTGTGTGTGTGTGTGTGTGTGTGTGTGTGTGTATGCCACTTGCATTGGCATACCTCAGAAATATTGCAAGTTCAGTTCCAGGAAACTGCAATAAAGCAAATATTGCAGTAAAGAGAGTAACATGATTTGGATTCCCCAGTGAAAATTAAAGTTATGTTTACACTATACTGTCTAAAATTGCACATACCTTAATTAAAAATACTTGACTGCTATAAAATATTAACCGTTATCTGAGCCTTCAATGAGCAATAATCTTTTTGTTGATGGAAGGTTTTGTCTCTGTGTTGATGGCTGCTTACTAATAGGGGTAGTGGTTGCTGAAGGTTGGGTTGCTGTGGCAATTTCTTCAAATTTGACAATTAATTTTGACATATCAATTGACTCTTCCATTTATGAATGCTTTCTCTGTAGCGTGTGTTGCTGTTTGATAACATTTTATCCACAGTAGAACTTCTTTCAAAATTGGAATCAATCTTCTCTAACCCTGCTACTGCTTTTTCAATTAAGTTTATGTAATATTCTTGAATTCTGTGTTGTCATTTTAACAATCTTCACAGCATCTTCATCAGGAGTAGTTTCCATCTCAAGAAACCACTTTCTTTGCTCACACATAACATGTGTCTCCTCATCTGTTAAAGTTTTATCATGAGATTGCAGCTATTAAATCACATCTTCAGGTTCCACTAATTCTGTTGCTGTGTTCACCATACTTGCATCTGCTCCATTGAACTTGAACCCCTCAAAGTTACCCATGAGGGTTACAATCAACTTCTTCCAAACCCTTCCTCCTTAATGTTGATATTTTGACCTCTTGCTATAAATCCCAAATGTTCTAAATGACATGCACAATGATGAATCCTTTCAGGAAGGTGTTCAATTGACTTCCCAGATCCATTAGAGGACTCATTATCTACCAAGGTATGACACTTAAGTTCATGAACTCATCCTAGAAAAAGTGTTATAACTCATTGCTGAATATCACTAGGGTCATCTTCAAAGTACTCGCCTTGGGAATTTATGTACCAACTCCAGTGCCTAGTCCACCCTTCAAAGCAATTTTGGAACTCTCTTTCTGGAATGGCCATCAGAGTGGCTNCTTGTACTTACTGAGATTAATACTGTGTGGTCAATATATCTGCCACTACAAACCAATCAATAAAGTAGTTGCTGATTCAACTTGAAGAAACTGGAATTCTGAGTAATATCTGTACTAAGCAAAAGACTACAAGGGATCCCCCAAAACATCCCTTTTCTCATGTCATGAAGAGCTAATTGGCAGAGAAATGCCAGGATATTTAAAAAAATAAAATTATCTTTGTATGTTTTTCTTTTCAAGTTGGGAATATAGGGGAGAAGTGTTTTCATAGAATCTCTGATATCAGCACAAACAGAAAAGACTGAGACACTTGAGCCCACTTGTTTTATTTAGCTGATGCAGATGTGTATAAGGTATAACATAAGAAGTGGAGTAAACATGCTAATCAGAATTCAGCAAGTGGTATGAATGTTGTGAACTTTGAATATGGCTAATTAATCATGGAGCTCATAAGAAAGAAGACAACAGGCAACCCATTTACAGAGCTATGGCAAAATGTGTATAAACAGAGAAAAACACAATGTATCCATGCCTTTGGAAGATAAATCTAATTTAACCACCACCATAGAAATTCATGATCTCCCACCCAGGTTTGTGTCACAGACAACAGAGGTCCTTGAATAAACTCTGGGTATCCTTGATGGAAGACTGCTGTAACACTACACATAAGTATGGTTAATAGTTCTTTATAGCCATTTCCAACACAATCTGTGGTCAGATTTTGAGGTAACTGTGAATCAGAAAAAAATGTAATGTCTAAATATCTCAGGGGTTATTAAATTCTGGTGCTAGTAACTCCAGGGAACATATAATATCTTGGCCAAATATTTGTACTGAGTTGGTATTCAGAACATCATGTTATATAGTTATAGCCAATTTTTGTATCAAATTGAGAACTAGTGAAACTAAACATAACCACTGTTTTCTATTTTGGGAATTGTGTAGAATTGTGATTATTTCTTTCTGAAATATGTGGTAGTTAAATCATCAGGGGATGGAGATTTTTTTTTTTTATTTTGGAAGCTGTTTAATTCAAATTCAATTCCTTTGACTATTTGCGTTATCTTCTATTCCTTTTCTTTTAAATTAAAGTTCATTGTGGTGACGATTGTTAGTAAAGCTACATAGATTTCAGGTGTACAATTTTGTAGCACATCACCTATATATCACATTGTGCGTTCACCACCTTGGGTCAGTTCTACCATCACCATATATTTGACCCCCTTTTCCCTCTTCTACCACACCCTCCCCCCTTACCCTCTGGTAACCACTAAACTACTGTCTGTGTCTATGAGTTTTTGTTTTTGCATTTGTTTGCCTTGTTCTTTTGTTATTTTCAGTTTTATATCTTCTATTTCTTGTTCAGTGATTTTGGTAGTCTTATTTTTCAGGAATCAATCAATTTTATCTAAATTATCAAATTTATTTGCATAGAACTTTTCATAGTTTTCACTTATTCTTTTAAAGTCTGTTGGTTCTGTACAATATACCTTCCCTCATTTTTTATATTGGTAAATTGTGTCCTCACTCTTTTTTCTTAGTTTGGGTAGAATTTTGTTTGTTTTATATGGCCTTAGGGAAAAATCATTCTGTCTTTTATCCTAAGTAAACAATTAGATATAGGTTTTATAAAGATGTTCTTTGTCAATTTGAGAAATTTAATTTTTATTCCTATTTTGCTGAGTGTTTTTATCACAAATGCTAGATTTTACCAAGTGTTTTTCATGTGTCTGTTGAGATAATAATGTGTTTTTTTTGTTCTTTTCCTGTAAGTTTTGTGTATTATGTTAATTGATTTTCCAACATGTAGCCAATCTTGTGTTTATGGAATAAATCACACTAGTTAATTTTTTGAAAGAACGTTTGATAAATTGATANTGTTATCCATTGTATCTAACACCGTACTTGAGGTGATATGCATTTTATTTTGCTTAAAATCAAATAATTTAAAGCAGAATAGCTTGCTAGGAAATATACTTATCAAAAATTATTAACAACTCATCTAGTCAACAAGATGTCTGTCTGTATTTAAAGAGTTGTTTAGGAAACTCATAACTTTTTGAAATATTGAATCATTTTCTAGGAACTGGTGACATATAATTTACTAAAAATCTATTTTTGTCTTATATCTATTTTTATCTTTGTATGTATAAATGAAAATGAAAAGTACCAAAAATAGCATTTACTTTGTAAATGAAGGTATGTTTTTCCTTTTCTATTTTTTATTAAGGCCTTTTTGTCAGAATGGTATCATACAGAAACCAAAATGAACTTTCCTGTTTCTCAGAACTCCAAATAATGAAACATTATTTGTAGAAGAATCTGCATGTAAAAACGTCTAACCACTGTGGATAACATTTTACTTTATTAATTACATGTTCATATATTAGTGCATATATACATTTTTTTCACTGCTTGTGGAACTATGAAAATATTTTTATAGAAATTATAATTGAAGGCCTGGCCAAATGGCTCAGTTGGCTAAGAGCTTGCTCAAGAGTGTGAGCTCTGAGCAACAGGGTCGCTGGTTCGATTCATGGACAGAGTTGAGCTGCAGCTGAGCTGCCAACAAGTGGCAGGACGGCTCAGTTAAAAAAAAGAAAAAAAGAAAAAAAGAAAATGTAATTGACTTGGGACCTTGCAGTTTTCTGTTAAAATATTGAGACTATTTTATGAAATTGCATATATTTGCATCTTTTAATTTTTGCAATGAATACATGTGGGGTTTTTTTGTTGAATATTAGGAGTATTTTTCCATAAGTAATTCAAATGCCAACTTCGATCTATATTTTCAGGTATTACTTTGTGTTCCACATAATAATGAAATGAAAATATTCAGATAGCCACTGGTATATTAGCAACTAAGTGAGGGGTAAAGATATTTCTTTCCTTTTGAGGCACAAAGAGGACAAAGGTTAAGTATTGCCATAAACTTGAACTGAGATGATCAAGCCTCTTATGCTTGACCATGCATGCTTTGCTATGAATTATACATATTGTTAATTTAGAAAATAAAAATATTGTTAACTTAGAAAACAACATAGAGAATTTAATTCCACAAAATGCCCAAGAGAGATATTCCCTTCATGGAAAATTCTCAGTTTGAGGCCTAAGTTTATTCCAGTAAACTCCTTCATCTAAATATTCATAATAAAAGTTATATTCGGAAAACATTTTAAAACTTTTAGCTCTTTTTTAAACATTTTGAGGCAAGACATTATTAGTAATAACTTTTGTTCTATGGAGGAACACAGACGGGGAAAAGCAAAAGCCAATTATTCTTAAGGCCAGCCTCATCATGCAGTAACCCTTGGACCTAGGGATGACACCACTGTGGCTTTAAATATATCTACTAAAAGGCTTCTGTGAGTTCATTTTTTACCACCATAATTAGAACATAACATGAGGATCAGCACACCAAGATTATTACATATGTAATTATCAAAATCTGTAGTTTTGGATCTATCTTCCAAAACTGTGAACCTAACATTGAAAGCACAGATAAATTAATTCACCATGTATTCATGAGTACAGTATCAACATAACTTTGAAGTTGCTGCAGTTATACTGTAGGGAAATTAAAATTATTTTTAAAGTTGAATAGGATAGCTATTAGAGTTGCAGTTGACAGCCAAAAGAATCTTTAGTAAGTGGTATGGGAATTGGAAACATGCCATTCAGGAAAAGCATTCTAGACAAAGAGCTAAGTGTTTGCAAAACAGAATATAGTTACTATACTAAAGGTATTCCATGAGAACTTGCAGACTGCAAGTATCTGTAGACATGTTATTTTATTTAATTAAAAAGTCCTGTTTTCTTTTTCTTTTTTGTTTTTTTAAAGGTAAAATGTTATGGTTTTTTAAATTAAAGTTTATTGGGGTGACAATTGTTAGCAAAGTTTCATAGATTTCAGGTGTATAATTCGGTAATACATCACCTATATATCACATTGTTGTGTTCACCATCCAGAGTCAATTCTCCTTCCATCAACATGTGATTGATCCCTTTTACCCTCATCTACCACCCCTCCGTTCCCCTTACCCTCTGGTAACCACTAAACTATTGTCTGTGTCTGTGAGTTTTGTTTCTTCATTTGTTTTCTTGTTCTTTTGTTGTTTTCAATTTTATATACCACATATCAGTTAAATCATATGGTTCTCCCCTTTTTGTCTGATTTATTTTGCTTAGCATTAGAATCTCAAGATCCATTCATGTCGTTGCAAATGGCACTATTTCATCTTTTCTTATGGCAGAATAGTATTACATTGTGTATGTATACCACATCTTCTTTATCCAATCATCTATCAAAGGACACTTTGGTTGTTTCAATGTCTTGACCACCGTAAATAAAGCTGCAATGAACATCAGAGTATGTATATCTTTATGGATAAATGTTTTCAGATTTTTGGGGTAGATACCCAAGAGAGGATTGCTGGGTCATATGGTAATTCTATTTATAATTTTTTGAGGAATCTCCATACTGCCTTCCATAGCAGCTGCACCAATCTACATTCTCACCAACAGTGTATAATGGTTCCTTTTTCTCAACAGCCTCTCTAACACTTGTTATTATTTGTCTTGTGGATGATAGCCATTCTAACTGGTGTGAGGTGATATCTCATTGTGCTTTTTATTTGCATTTCTCTGATGATTAGTGACGTTGAACATTTTTTCATATGTCTATTGGCCATCTGTATGTCCTCTTTGGAGAAATATCTATTCAAGTCCTCTGCCCGTTTTTTAATTGGATTGTTTGGTTTTTGTTGTTGAGTTGTATGAGTTCATAAGGCCTTTTTTCAAAGTGACCACTTATGTAAGTGCCTTTGGAGACTAAGCTTTTGCTATGCAAAAAAAAAAAAAAAAAAGAAAGAAGAGAAAAGAAAAAAAAACACATTTGGAGCTAGAGCCACAGAACTAAAAATTAGAGAAAGAATAATTAGTGTAAAGAATAATTTCATGTATTGAAGAAAATGATTTTGAATGATAGCTAGAATAGGGTTTTTGTAGGCAAAGGATCAGTGGAGATGAAGTGACAGTCAAAATTGGAAACCACAGATGCCTTCATCACTGGCTCTGTAGCAGAATGCTTAATTACATCTGAAAGCAAGATTAAGATGATAGCCATTCTTGGTATTTGTATTTTGAATTCATTACTCCAAGTAAAAAGGTAGAAGAGAATTATTTTGCCTTTGAGTTTAAGCTTCAGTTGTTTCACAAAGAATCATACTGGTAACACAGGTTTTAGTATCAAGAATAACTGAAGTAGACAATATGATGATCAAATCATAACCAAGCTTGGTGGAGAAAGTTCAGTTTTCCGAAGAATTTGGGGTTAAAGAGGCACCTAAATTTTCACTCTAAATTTTCTCCTATTTAGACCTTAATTTAGTAAAATAAATTGAAGGAGCAAATCATTGCTTCCCTCGGGAAAAGACTCGATAGCTGAGTATGGGTTAGAGTTGAAAGTACAGACTTTAAGAATCAGAAACAATGCACATATGACTCAGAATCCTGAATCCAATTTCCCAGCAAATACATCCTAAATTGTTAAGATAACTAGGTTTCCCTCAGAGCAGCCATTTGTTTTTGACCAATAATCCCCTTTTTGTTGGTAAATCCAGATGTTTTTCTCTCTTCATCTCAGTTGTATTTGACATCATTGGCTCTTTGTCCTCTCCTAACTTTTTCTTAAAATTTACTATTTTTCTTTTACAGACATATTCTTGTTTATCCACACATACTGGAGGTTCTCCAGGCAGAATTTTGAGAATAATATATATATAAAAAATCTCATTCACTCTAAGTAAACCCATTTGTACCCATGGCTTCTCCATGGCCTCTCTTATCATCTATTTGTAGATAGTTCTTAAACTGACTATGTAAAGCATAAGATTTCTATAACCAGCTGTTTCTTAATAATATATTCTCTATGATGTAAATAATTAAATTTATTTTATCAAAATGTAAATACATACATTTATTTCTCAGATGTGTATCACTTTTATAATCTACTTTTACATTAATGAAGCCATTGTCTATCTAATTTCAAATGCAATGATCTAGGAATTATTCTTGACATCTCCTCCTCTCTGCAAACTCACATTTGCATTTTTAAGCCAATATCTAATTGTATACATGTATTTTAAAAATATCCTCAGTCTGTTGACTTTCCTCAACCTGTACCGACATGTTCATCTAAGTTTCTATCATGTCCAAATGGACCCTCAAAAAAGTTCCCGAACAGGACATCTTTCAGAGCTATATGATCTCTATATTCTCTAACCTTCTATAAAGAAGGACCACATGATCTGCTGGACACATGAAGCACTATGTAACACAGACATTTGCAGTGTCACTTAGCTATCTAAGTTTAGTTCTATTCAGCTAATTATGAATTACATTTGTGGTGTGTGTTTCTATCTACCACTTCTAGGAACCCTCCTACACTAACAACGTACTTCCATTCTCATCCTCAGATACCACTGCCACACTGAGCATAAGCAGAGTTGAGGGAGAGCCACAAAGTTTGTCTGAACTTGGTGATCTTGTTATACAAGTAACATATTACTACGAGGGCTGTACAGGGATGTGCAATATGTTTGGGGAAATGCTGTTTACTCTGTAAGAACTCTATAGACAATTTTTCTCCCTTAGCCTTTCATAAGTAGATCTATATTTTAGTTTTAAGGAGTTATTCTTTCAACTTTGGGTCTATGAATTGTTTCTAAAGTTCCACACAAGATTACAACCTAATATTCAGTAATTACAGTAAAAGGGAAGACATTATAATGCTGGATTATATATAAATGTTTCTCTGTAGCAAATTAGAGAAGGTTTCATTCTCTTTTTTGCAAGTTCTAGAGTGACCTCAGAAAGTTTTTTTATGAATACAAAAACAAAAACCCTGGTTATAATTTGATAGATGGAAATCAGGAAAGGACATTCTTTACATTGGAAAGGAGAAGTATAGACACACAAATGAATGAGACTATAGTGTACAGTTGGAGATAAACAACCTACATATATTAGAAGGACTCTAGGCTTTTTTTGAGTCACACCTTTGGGAGGTTCCCAGGTATATTTTGAACTTGCCTTGTACTCATATTAGGCAATGGGAGATGGAAGAAAGAGACAGGCCACTCCAGATTGATAGGTGACAATTTTAAAGAACAGTGGGACTTATTTACCAGTCTTGTCTTGGGCAGCTACAAAATGAGTAGTTTTTTTATCCATTTGCCAGACTCTTAAAACTTCATATAGACACCTCAATGGGGTTAGGTCACACACCCAGTACAGATAGCCTCTACACTACTTTCTATCTCAAGGCTGTATCCTTGGAGCATCTTTTGGGAGCAAACTGGGCCAGCAGAATGCACATTCAAAGGACAGGAAGTGGGTGAGGAGCCTCCAATGATGTAGGTCCAGCTTGAGTGTAAACTGGAGATCACATGTTCTTGATGTGCTCATGTAACAGCTATAATATAGTACAAATGGGATAGCTAACTAGCTAGCTAGATATATAGCTAGGCAGATTTATATGTAGATGTAGAGAGATAAATAATCGATGGAAAGATAA
>NW_017732234.1:186945-192409 GCF_001890085.2 Hipposideros armiger
TACTCTGTTTTCTGTATACCTTTTCTAAATTTATTAGTTCAGCTGGAAATAGAGAAAATATCAGTCCATTCAGAATTCTCTTTAGACACACTTGGGAAAGTGGCACTTTTTTTTTAAGGATATGGTTTTCTTTATTTTTTAAAATTAAGTTTATTAAGGTGACGTTGGTTAATAAAATTATATAAGTTTAAAGTTTACAATTCTATAATATATCATCTGTATATTGCATTGTGTATTTACCACCCAAAGTCAAATTTCCTTTCACCACCATATATTTGACCGCCTTTACCCTCTTCTACCTCTGCTCTGCCCCCTTAACCTCTGGTAACTGCTAAACTGTTGTCTGTGTCTATGAGTTTTTGTTTGTTTGTTTGTATTGTTTATTTGTTGCTTTCAGTTTTATATCCTACATATGAATGACATCATTTGGTTTCCGATGTTCTCTGACTTATTTCGCTTAGCATGATAATCTCAGGATCCATTCATGTTTTTGCAAATGGCACTATTTCATCTTTCTTACAGCTGAGTAATATTCCATTGTGTAGATTTATCACATATTCTTTATCCAATCATCTGTCAAAGGACACTGCAGTTGTTTCTGTGTCTTAACCACTATGGATAATGTTATAAAGAACATAATGGTACATATATCTTTATGGATAAATGTTTTCAGATTTTTTTGGGTAGACACCCAGACAGAAAAGGAATTGTTGGGTCACATGGTAATTCTATTCATAATTTTTTGAGGAACCCCCATACTGTTTTCCATAGTGGCTGTACGAATTTATATCCCACCATCAGTGTATGAGGGTTCCTTTTTCCCCACAGCCTCTCCAACATTTGTTATTTCTTATCTTGTTGATGATAAATTGTAACAGGTATGAGGTAGTGCCCCTTTGTGGTTTTAATTTGCACTTCCCTAATAGCTAGTGAATTGAGTATTTTTTCATATATCTGTTGGCAGTTTGTATGTGTTCTTGGGAGAAGTGTCTGTTCAGGTCCTCTGTCCATTTTTAATTGGATTACTTGTGGTTTTTTGTTGAATTGTATGAATCCTTTGTTTATTTTGGATATTTGCTTCTTATTGGAGGTATTGTTTGCAAAATCTTCTCCCATTAGTTTATTTGCCTCTTTGTTTTGTTGACAGTTAATTTTAAAGACAATAAATTCTTGGAGTTGCGGTGATCATTGTTTCCACCACTTGATTAAACCCTGATTCAGCAAAAGAGTAAAACACACCAGAGAAATGTTTAGAAAAGCACATATTCCTGAGACTATCAGTGTATCCCTTTACCCACATAGGTGCCCATTATTCTTTCGAACTTGTTAGGTACATAAGCCAAAGAGATCCTTGCCTGTTAATGTTGATACTTGAATTTCTGTCAATTATTATATAATTTTTTTGTAAATTTTAAACAAGGTAATATACATAAAGAACATAGCACAGTGCTTAAACATTTTTACTTCCTTTATAAAGTATATTTATTGCTGTGTCACATATTTTAGTTTTTAACATTTTACTCCAGATTAAAATAAGATCAAAAACAAATACAATTTGTTGTTTGTTTGACCATGTGTTTTTAATGATTAACATAAAAATAACATACAGAGGAGAAGATATTTCTCTGAGAAATGTCACTAATTGAATTAAAGGATTAATTGCCTTGCACTATCTTTTTATGTAGAGCCTTTCTGTTTTTTTGTTTTGTTTTGTTTAGTGAAGTAAATCCACAAACTTTATTTGGCTACAAAAAGCAACTGGCTTTGATAGTGTGAAACACAGACATGATGAACATGGCACTTTCTTGGTTGAAGTGGGAGTAGGAGCCTACCAGCCCATATATTTGTTCCTTTCATTAAACATCTGCCAGTAAAAGCCACTGAAGTGCCTCACTGTCTCCCTTAATGCACTTGGCAAACAATATATTGTGTTTGATCAATCTATAGTAATTGATGTGTATATGTGTCTGTTTTGTACGCAACAAAATCAATCTGGCTAGCAGGAGGATTTGTTGCTGGAACAAATACTTCTGACACCACATTATCATGCTGAGATATATCAAACATTGTCTATCTTCCTTAATTCTGTCCAAATCATCAATAGATATAGAATCCTAGCCTTATATTGGTTATCTAAACAATTTTTACATTCACCTGGAAATATTTTCAAAATATATATCCTTTGTAAACATATCTTTTTAAAATTTTAATATTTTCATTAGCAGCTATTTGCAGAATGTAATATAACTATGTGTAATTAATTGAATATATGGCAAAATTGTGACCATGCATTATATTTATACACTTTTCATGAAAACCTTTAATCCAAAATGTACTCCTCTCTGCCTAATGATCTAACAAATATTGGTCTATAAAAACTTACCAATGCATTACCTAAAATAGGAAAACCAGTGAAGATTGTATTACTCTCACAAAAAGTATATGCAAGTCCTATTATAATGAGTTTCAATTAGCCATTGACCTAATAGTTATAACACAGAAAAGGCCCTGACAATTATTATATTTAGCAAAAACATTATCTTAGCCATATCCTTAAACAAATAAATTACTCATGTGAATCTTGGTGCTTGCAATTCAAACAAATTAATCAAGAGTTTTAGATATGACTGTGACTGTGCAGAGACGATAAAGCTAACCACTTCATGTCTTTTGATTACTTCACATTTTAAAATTCTTAATTATTTCTAATCAAACTAAGTCATCAATAAGGACATAAAAATGAATATTTTAACATTTTCTACTATTTTTTATGGGACCAGTTACACTGCATATGCAGCATATAATGAATATCTATCTGGCTGACTGAAATGTATACTCATATGCATGGCATAAAAATAAAAGGTGATTCTATAGCAACTTGTAAAAGTTCAGCCTAGAGAGTTATCAAATCCTACTCTATATGAAATTAGACTGATTGACTATGAACACTAGAGAAAATCGTGAGCCCTATGTTTTCTTGATGCTGACTGATGATTAAATTATGGAGTCAGGATTTTTAAAAAATATCATTAGCTTACTTATAAAAATCACTCAGAAAATATTTTTAATTAATACACTTTATTTTATAACAGTTTCATAGTCAGAGAAAAGAATTGAGCAAAAAAGTACAGAGTTCCCATATATTCCTCACTGTACTCCCCAATTTCTTTTATTTTTAATATTTTGAATTCATTAGTGTAACATTTGTTATGATTGGTGAGCTAATATTAATACATTATTACTAACTAAAGTCCATATTTTACATTGAATCCTAATGTAATTCACTCTCTATATTGTTCATCCTAGGGGTTTTGACAAATATATAGTGACTTGTGTCCATTGTTACATATCACACCAAGTAATAGTATCAGTGTCCTTAAAATCCTGTGTTTTACTCTTATTCATTCTTCATTTCTTGCTTTAAATCCTTGTCAACCACTAACCTTTTTACCATCTACATAGTTTTATCTTTTCCAGAATGTCATACAGCTGAAATTATATATGCGCATTATTTTAAGATTGGCTTCTTTCACTTTGCAATATACATTTCAGGGTCCTCCATGTCGTTTTATGGCTTAATAGCTCATTTATTATAATGCTCACTAATACTCCATTGTATGGATGACTACAGTTTGTTTATGCATTCACCTACTAAAGGACATCTTGGTTGCTTCCATGTTTGTGGCTCTATGAATAAGGCTGATATAAATATTCACGTACAGGTTGTTGTGTAGATATAAATGTTCAACTCATTTGGGTAAACACCAAATGATGTGATTGCTTGATCATATATTAAGAGTATATTTAGTTTTGTAAGAAGCCACCAAATGCTTTCCAAAGTGGCTGTACCATTTTGCATTTCCGCCAGCAATAAATGAAAGTTCCTTTTGCTCCATGTCCTTGCCAGAATTTGAGGGGAAAAATGAATTAGAATATGTTTCAAAACCTATTTTGCTATAGCATGGTTATAGTTAATAAAATAATTTAAATAAAAGACTAAAAAATTAAATCCCTAGATAGTTTGAAATTGCTCTATCTCTCATTATCGTCTTTCATTTTAAAAAAAATTGAAGCATTACTTTTGTCTGATATCTTGATTTCAGTCATGCACATGAAGGGCCAGGTTAATTTTTAAAAATATATTAATTTGAGGATTTCATTTTTTAACCACAGTTGATCTTCTTGTATTTGGTATTCAAAGCAAATGTTTAAGTATCTTGAATCAAAGAAATTTTATGTATATTGTCTGTTGTTTTTATGATGCTATTTAAAATTAAGAAAAATGTTACTTTTCATTTAATAAATAATTATTGGATAATTCTAGGGTTAACACATCAGTGAGCACAGAGAATTTAGCACTGACCAAAAAAGTTCTGGCCATACTGTGCATTAATTCTAGATGAGGAGACAGGGAAAAAAAATACACACACACACACACACACACACACACACATAATAATACATGTGTAAAAATAAGGCTAGGTATGAGGGAGGGAGGAAGGTACTATTTCAAAACGATTGTTCAGGAAGTATTCTCTAATCAGGTAACATTTGAACAGAAACCTGAATGAAGTCAAGAGTTTATACAAGGATTTCTGGATGGAGACAATTCCAGAGAAGTGCAAAGTCTCCTCAAAGAAGCTTACTTGGCTCATTCTCAATACTTACAATCAGCTTGTGAAGCTAGGGCAAAGATCTTATCTGAGAACAAATTCAAAGACTGGGAAAAGAGACCAGTCTGTAATAGTCTGAGTGGAAGGAAGGGGATCAGTTAGAAAGTAAATACTGTAGTCCTGGCAAGAATGACTTTGTCTCACACCAAAAGAACAAACAAAAATAAAGCGCCCCAAAAAACACCCCAACAAAAAGCCCTATTAAAAAATGGATAGAGGTCCTGAATAGACATTTCTCTAAAGAGGGTATACAAATTACCAACAGACATGTGAAAATATGTTTAACAGTATTCATTATCAAAAAAATGCAAATTAAAACCACAATGAGATATCACCTCACACCTGTTAGAATGGTTATCATCAATAAATCAACAAATAGCAAAAACTGGTGAGGACACAGACAAAAAGGAACCCTTGTACGTTGGTGGGATTGTAAACTAGTGTAGTTAAAGGAAAACTGTATGTAGGTTCCTCAAAAAGCTAAAATTTGAGCTGTCAATATGATCCAGCAGTTCCACTTCTGGGTATTTATCTGAAGAAACTAAAAACACTAATTCAAAAAGATATAAAAAAGAAATAAAGTTATATTAGATGAAAGCTGATATAGGAGTTTCTGATAACATTTAAACATAAGCATATTTCTAGAGAACTTCCATAGTAGGTAAAAAAAAAAAAATGCATTCCTAGTTGGGTAATAATTCCTTATTTAATAAATAATGTTGAATATGAGCATAAAGAATTGCTTCACATCTACATATATAAACCATTACTGCAATAAATTTCACACAACA
>NW_017732234.1:195964-208613 GCF_001890085.2 Hipposideros armiger
TGTGTATTCCAACATTGCTGTTTCAGTTTAAAAATCATCAGCCTTCCCAATCTGGTATAAAGGAAAATACCCAGGAGTCTGGAAAATGGTACTTGGACATATCATTTGTGAATAGTGGGTAGGAATCTACCATCTTCTCCAATGCGCTCCTCTTTTTCCAAGTCATGCACAGAGAATTCTTAGGCCTTTTACTATGACTATTTGTCTTTAGTTGATTGAAAATGACAAGTCGTTTGTGAATCCACAAATGTTCCTTAAACTACAAAATCACATCATAAATGTTATTATTATACAATAATGATAGTTTTGCCTTAGACTTCTAATTGTCTGAAATGCAGTTTCACAAACCCTTTTAAGATCATCATTCATTGAACAATCATGAATTAAGTAACCAAAAGGAGCCTAGCTCGGTAGACTTGTTTCTTCAAATTGTGATGTTTTATTATACAAGATAAAGATAACATGATTTATTACTAAGGGGAGAGTATTGTCATTACAAGACCAGTTACTGGTTATAATAAGCACAATCTAACTAAAGCTGTAATGTGTAAAGGATAGCAACTCAGTACAGTAGTCCCCCATTATTGGCGGGAGATGCATTCAAGATCCCCAATGGGTGCCTGAAACTGCAGATCGTACCGAACCCTATATATACTATGTTTTTCCCTATAAATACATCCCTCTGATAAAGTTTAATTTATAAATTAGGCACAGTAAGAGATAAACACCAATAACTAATAAAATAGAACAATTATAACAATATACTGTAATAAAAGTTATGTGAATGTGGTCTCTCTCTCTTAAGACACCTTATTGTACTGCACTTATCTTTTCATTTAGTGCAAGTACTGCACAGCTTCTATTTAGCATATCCGAATTGCTAGCAACACTACTTCTGCAGTTTGGGTCCATTGTTAAGTAAAATAAGAATTACTTGAACACAAGCACTGCAACACCACAACAGAGCATCTCATAATAGAGATGGCTCAGTGACTAATGGGTGGGTATCATATACAGTGCAGATCTGCTGGACAAAGGGACGCTTCACGCCCTCGCCAGGGCAGAGCAGGATGGCACAAAGTGAACGGCATGAAATTCTAGCATACTACTCAGAATGGTGTGCAACTTAAAACATATAAATTATTTCTGAAATTTTCCATTGAACATTTTAGGGTTATGGTTGATGAAACCATAAGTAAAACCTCAAATAAGGGGGGGGGGACTATTGTACAGAAACCCTTTGTGCTATTTTTGAAAAGTTCCATGAGCCTAAAATTATTTCAAATAGAAAAAAAAATAAGTGCAGGTATTTCTCTGATTTCCAGGTTTAAATGTTCTCAGGAGAAGCATAGTTAGAGGACCCCTGGGCCTTCATAGAGCTGCTGAGCACTTTATGGCCAGAGTTCTGTGCATGTCATTAATCCCTTACCCAATCACATGCATTGGTTTATATCATCTTGTTTATGGAAACTATCAGATTCCTTTCCCATGGACACATGGATTCATTAGATTTCCCTTATCAGTAAGTTTACAGAATCTCAAAGATCTCCAAACCCTCATAAGTGCCTTTTTGAAGAATAAGAATATTCATAAGGATGCACAGATTTGGTAAATTACATTAAAGAAAAATATTAAAAGAATAGAATTGGATTAAACTCTCAGTGCTTAAAAATATTAGCTTGAAAGAAAAATATGTTTATGCTATTTCAGGTACTCACAATTTATAATATTTAAACCACATACGATGGTAAAATGAATGGAATGAGTGAGAGCAAGATATGCTGTTTTTTTAGAAATGGTGTATGGAAAATAAAAAATAGCAGAATATATTTTCCAAGTTATAGCACATTTTCAATAAGCAAAAAACTCCAAGTCAAAGACAGACTTATAGTCATACTAAAGTAAATTCAAATGAATATCACTTCTCATCCATTTATTCAAAATATATTCCTTCGGTGTTTCTCTGTTTTAAAAAGTGCTAGAGGCTGAATATATAAAGGACATAAAAAAGAATATGGCTTAAAAACTATCCACAGCAGCTCACATTCTAATGGGTGAGATAGACAGTTTTGTGCTTCTAAAGTTAAGGGCAAAGGAAGAGAAATGCATTTGGAAGAGAGAGGTGCTTGCTAAGCCTGGACGATTATAAATTGATTATTGGAGAAGTAATTACTGGTATAGAGACCTGTGAGATGAGGAGGGCTTCCCTTGGTAGAGATGGAGGAGATCTGAGAGGAGGGGAGAGGGGATTGTAAGCAGAGGGAAAAGCAAAACCAGAGGTATGCATGTAAAAACGGATTCTTACTATGTGTGAGAAACAGACTAATTTTGCTTTCTTGTAGTTTGAAGGGAGTGGGAGACTATTAGGGCTGAAGATTTATTCCAGCCTCAGGCGTGGTTGACGTTGCATGCCACGTTAAGTAGCTTTATCCAGTAAATGTTGTGGTCCATTAGAGCATTTTGGACAGGGAAGAGACTTGCAAAGTATTTTCCATAGATCACCTTGGTAGCTATCAGAAGAATTATAGGCCGTCCAAGGATGGAGTCAGGGAGCGCTGATGTTTACAAATAGAGTATTGGAGCCTGGGATGAAGAACAGCATGCTTATTTAAAATATAATTGGAAAGCAAAATGAATAGTATTGGTGCTTTGGTTTCATATGGTGCCATTCAGAAAGAGTAGGGAAAATACTTATTCTAGCAAGATTGCTAGCAAGAAAAATTTAGCACTAACATGCAGTAAAAGTAAAGAAAGAATCTTGGGAGAAAGTCAAGAAAACGTTCACATTTTAGACATTTTGAAGTGTGGGTCCTTCTGAAAGACGCTGTGGGAAATATGTAAGAAGAATTGATAGCCAAGTCCAAAATTCAGATAAGAGGTTATGAGTTGATATAGCAAGAATGAGCTCATGAAAGAAAAGTGTATACAGATGTCAGTGGGTCAAGGTATTCTGTTCAAATGAGGACAATGAACCAAAGAAGTTAAATCAACATGATTTTTCCTCATATGTCTTGAAATTTCAAACAATCTGAAGGGAATCTTAGGCCTATCCTAGTGTCCCTGAGTGTCTGTGTAATTAAAAAAGACAGAATGTTAACCTTCCAGACATTTGACAATCATTTTTGACCTCATGATGGCCACTGCCATGAGCAGCTGTGCTCTCAGCCCTTGCCTTTCTATATTCTAATGAAGTAGGGGGCATAGCCAGCCCCAGAAAAGGAGAAGACAAATGCTTAATGTTTTTAAACCTTCTTCTTTTTTAGTGAGGAAACACATTAACAACAGTGTGTGTGTGTGTGTGTGTGTGTGTGTGTGTGTGTGTTTCCCTTTTCTTCTCAGCATTAAGGTTCAAGAAAGTCACTTTCCCTTGGTGTTTCCTGGTTTATTCAACATGGAGAGGTTTATATTTGGTTTGTCCTTAACACTCTCATCTTGACATAATGAAGGTCTTCTATGAGTCTTTATTTTTTGGGAATGCTCTGAATTTTGCATTCTGTTCTTAGGTGCTGAGAGGTAATAAAAACCAAAAGTTCATGTTCAACAAAATAGATCAAGGACATCAGCCTGAAAGCTCTTTTCTACCTCTCTGGCTTTTTTCCTTTCCTTTGTTTTTGGTAATGGAACTACTTTATTTCTTGAAGTTAACTGGTGAATTTAGAAAGAGTTTTTCCACGTCCCCACCACCACCACCACCAAACAAAGACTTTCAAACCAAGACTTTTTAACACTTTTTTTTCTTTGCAAGGAAGGTACTCCAGGTGCTGAAAGAGCCCTATTACCAGAAACAAAAGTTCTAGCTAATTATTTTTAGTCATTCAAGCTCCAGTTCAACTCTTTTGTGAATTATTCCCTAACTCCTAAAGAACAGTTAATAAACCCCTCTGTGACAACCCACATTCTTTTTAAAATCTCTCTTTTTATATGTTGCATATTATATTGCAACATTTCTGTTCAAATATCTGAGATCCTTTGAAATGTGTACAATTTCTGTGTCAGCTTCGTTTCCCAGAGTCCTGTCATTCCTATTCTACTATAACTTGACTACTGGTGTTCCTAAGAGAACTTGTATTATCTGAATTTTTTAAATTAAGTAATTGTTTCAAAATATACACTTATGTTAAATACTAATAATATAGAGAAACTGCTGCTACATTTTCCTTTTAGATTCATAATAACAAAATTATATTTTCTGTAGAAATGTCAATAATTTTATAGCAATCCTTGTTTTGTTATTTATGAAATTAAAAATGATAAGCCATTTGATGGAAACTAGAAAAAGTTTAACTGATTCTTTATTTGATCTTTCCATACTCTCAGGGGTACCTCAATCTTCTCCTTCATCTTTGACTTTAACTTTTAATTTGCTTTGGGGCAGAGTTAATTATTGTAATATGTAAATACGAGGTCTGACAATTAAGCTTACAAACTTGTTGCAACGATGTTGCTAACCTTTTTTGATGTCAGAGGGATTATTCATTATGACTTTGTACCAACTGGACAAACAGTTAACCAAGTTTGCTATTTGGAAGTGCTGAAAAGGCTGAGTGAAAAAGCTATCAGACCTGAACTTTTCACCAACAATTCTTGGCTCTTGCACACGGCACTCTCTGTGAGGGAGTTTTTAACCAGTAAACAAATAACTGTATGGAAACACCCTCCCTACTCACCTGATCTAGTCCCCAATGACTTCTTTCTTTACCGGAAGATAAAAGAAGTATTGAAAGGAAGACATTTTGATGAGATTCAGGACATCAAGGGTAATACAACAACAGCTCTGATAGCCATTCCAGAAAAAGAATTCCAAAACTGCTTTGAAGGGTGGACTAGGCACTGGCGTTGGTGCATAGCTTCCTGAGGGGAGTACTTCGAAAGTGACCGCAGTGATATTCAGCAATGCAGTATGAAGCACTTTTTCTAGGATGAGTTCACGAATTTAATTGTCCAGCCTCATAAAAAGTACAGAAAGGAAATGAAAAGAACCTCTTTCAACCAGCGCAGCCAGTGGCTCAAAAGCAATATAATAGTATACTGTATACCCTTTCTCAGTTTCCTCTAATGGTTGCATCTTACGATACACAAATCCACATCAAAATAACATTGCTACAATATTATTAATTAAACTGCAGACTTTATTCCAGGTTCATGAGTTTTTTTCACTCATGTCTCTTTTCTGTTCCAGTATCCAATCTAGAATCTCATATTAGATTTAATTTTCATGTAGTTTCCTTTAATCTGTGGCAATTCTTCAGTCTTTCCTTGTCTTTCATGACTTTGAAACTTTTAGAGCACAGGTCAGTTATTTTGGAAAATGTCCCTCAAGTGGATTTGCCTGATGCTTTTTCATGATGAGATTGAGGTTATATATTTTTGGCCCAAGTACTATTGAAGTCAGCCCTCTTAGTCATCCTGTCATTGGTGTGTGTTATTGATGTGCTGTATTATTTCTGATGTGACCCTGGTCACTTATTAAGGCAGTGTCTGCCAGACTTCTCTACTTAAGCTTATGATATTTTCCCTGGGTAATTAAAAATTTATCTTATGGGGTATATTTTGAATCTATAGAATGTTTTATTCTCCTCAAACTTTTGTTCACTAATTTTATCATCCATTGGTGGGCCTCGCCTGCAACAATTATTGCTGTGGAATTGTAATGGTGATTTTCTATTTTCCTCATTCTTCTATTCATTAATTAAAATTCTTCTGTAAGGAGAAGCTGACCTTTCTCCCCAGTTTATTTATTTATTTATATCACTGTGAGTTCATGGTACTTTTTATTTTTTTTATAGGTGCTGATATAATAATATTGTTATTTAATTAGCTGCTAAACTTATTTCATCTTTAGCAACCGGGATCAATTTCAGGTTGGTGACTGCACTCTTTGAACATTACTCTGCAATATTGTGATTTATAAGAAATATTTATTTGGTCATTCAAATACACCACACACACACACACACACACATATACACACATTAGGTCTCCATCCATGGTTCCTAACTCTCAGCTCCTAAAACCCTTGGCATTTCTTGGGATAAGAGCAATAGAGATATATTTTATTATGTTAATAATGTGATTTTTTAAAAGCCATAAGGATGAAGGGCTGGTTGCCCAGAGAACCAACCAATGAGAGGGTTGGGGCTTTCAGTACCTCCCCCCGTAACATTTCTGGGAAGGGGAAAGGATTAGGGATTGAGTTCAATTGCCAGTGACCAATGATTCAATCAAACATGCCTATGTAATACAACCTCCATAAACTCCAAAGGACAAGGTTCAAACAGCTTCTGGGTTGGTGAACACACAGAGAATTGGGGGCAGTGGTGCACTTGGAGAGGACATGGAAACTCTGTGTCCCTTCCCACATATCTTGCCCTATGCTTCTCTTCCACCTGGCTGTTTCTGAGTTCTGTCCTTTTATAATAAACCAGTGATCTAGTAAGTGAATGTTTACTGAATTCTGTGAGCTGTTCTAGCAAATTAATGGAACCCAAGGAGAGGATCATGAAAATCTCTGATTTATAGCCTGTAGGTCAGAAGTACTGTTGATAACCTGGACTCACAATTGGCATCCTCAGCTGGAGGGCTGGGAAGTCATTGGAACCTCTAATTCAGCGGTTTTCAACCTGTGGGTCACGACCCCTTTGGGGGCCGAACGACCCTTTCACAGGGGCCGCCTAAGACCATCGGAAAACACATATTTTTGATGGTCTTAGGAACCGAGACACCGCTCCTCTATCCGTCTCCAGGCGGGTCTGCCCACATGCAGATACACCCACATACGAGTACCCGGCTTCAAGACAAAATTTCATTTATTTGTAATTAGAAATAAATATTTCACAATATATAATTACATATTATTTTGTGATTAATCACTATGCTTTAATTGTGTTCAATTTATAACAATGAAAATACATCCTGCATATCAGATATTTACATTACGATTCATAACAGTAGCAAAATTACAGTTATAGAGTAGCAACAAAAATAATTTTATGGTTGGAGGTCACTACAACATAAGGAACTGTATTAAAGGGTCGTGGTATTAAGAAGGTTGAGACCCACTGCTCTAATTTGTGGTCTGTGGTCTGTCAGAGCACAGATAAGGGCCTGGGTTTGTAACTGGCATCTGAAGTTGTAGAGGTGGTGGAGTAGCAACGGAGTGGGCAGTCTTGCCAGACTGAACCCTTAACCTGTGGAATCTGATACTATCTCTGGGTGGATAGTGTCAGAATTCAGTTGAATTATAGGACCCCCAGCTGGTGTCCTCTAAGAGCATTGCTGGGATGTGTGGCTAAGCCCATTGCTCTACACTTTGGCAATTGGGTCTAGAAACCCAAAAGAGTGTCTAATATAGTTTTGAGGACTTCCTTACTTTCTGAACATATAGATGTTCCTGAATCATTTTGTCTTTTTCCTAACCCAGTTCTGAAATCAACCAGTTCTCAGAGGAGCTGTGGTTCTTTGTATGGAAAATGATATTTAAAAACCAAGATCTGGGATCACTGCATGTCCTGTGTCCACTTCTACTCTAGGTCATTTTTTTTGTTGTTGTTGAACCCTCAGTGGATAGAATTAGGAAATATAAGTGTGGATACCACCTCACACACTAATATGTATTTCTGCACTTGTGTTTGTTTTATTCAGTTAATTTTGGCCTTATGAAATGAGTGGGGAAGTAGTCATTCTTCTACTTTTTGAAGAGTTGGATAAAATTGATGTTATTTCATTCTTAAATGTTTGGTAGAATTCACCAGAGAAATATTGTGGACTAGAGTTTTTCTTGTGATAAAAGTGTTAATTAAAGATGTAATTTCTTTAATATTTATATCACACACATATTCCAGGCAAGAAGTGGAAAGAACACCACCAACAATAAAATGTTTCTCAACTATCTGTGCCAATTTCAAGAAGCGTTTTCAGGAATCCAATACAACAAATTTAGATTATATTTCACTGAGCAAAAAATAGTTTCCTAATTATGTCTAACTGTAATGGAGTCTAGGAAATGTAATCTTTCAGCTGGTGACATTGCCACAGATATCAGGGTTTTATTACTAGGTAGGAAGGAGAGAAAATGGCATTGGTGAGGCAACTAGAGTTTCTCTCCCTCAAGTAATATTAGTAATTACCTAAATAATGCAGAAAACTATATTAACCATAGAGGATCTGAAGTTTTAATGGACCAATTTTACTGAGATGTTCAATAATATTTGTAAACCATAACTGTAGCATGAACTACAGATAATTGTGTGTATTGTTTTGTGAATCAAAATTATATTGTGACACAATGAGAATTGATTAAAAAAATTCCGGAAGAATATCTAAGCTGAGAAAACATAGCTAGTAGAACATTTTATCTAAACAATAACCAAAGGTGTGACCCTGAATCATGATGTAATAATAATTTCCACTGCACACTAAATTGGTTTCTAGTAGAGACCTCTTAACACACCTGACATATTGAAGAATATCAGTCAGAGAGGACAAAATGATTATCCGTGTAAATAATGAATATACACATTTTTTCAGGTTCTTATATTGCAGAAACTATAATGTGAAATCTAGAATGATAATCTTTTATTTTCTTTTTATACCCTGTGTTCTCAAATGTCACAACAATATGCTTTGGAGGGGGTCTTTTTAAATTAATTTTGTTGTGCACTCATTAGGCTCTTATTTTATTGTTACTTTGATAATGTCCTCTGCTTAATCTATGTGGCGACTATATTATATCAGTAGTTTACCACCCAGCAAGATCTTCTAATTTATCACTTCTCCATTTTTCTTTTTTGCATTTCTCTCTCTCTCTCTCTCTCTCTCTCTCTCTCTCTCTCTCTCTCTCTCTCTTTTTCTTTTTCTTTTTAGGAGATGGTCCCAACCTTATCATCAATTAAGCTTTTAATTTTTTCGATCACATTTTAACACAACATCATATCTACTTTTAGTACTGTATATATTTAATTTTTATTTTCAAGACTTTATTCTATCTTTGTGTTTTATTTTTTCAAACATTCTATTATTGTTAAATAGGTGCAGTAATCTCTTGTATTTGAGGATTCTATTAACTATATTACGTTAATGTTTCATTTTCTCTTGCTCTCTTTTGTGTATTAGTTTATTTGTATTTTTCCCTTTCCTTTTTTTCATAACTCTTGAAATGCTCAGTTATTCTTGAATAACTGTGTTTAAAGAATAGGCTATGTTTGCTTGCATAGGGTTTATCTACAGAGCATCTAATATTAAAGTGATCTGGTGAAGATCACCATTTCTGTTGAAGAATTTTCAAATACTAGGGTCTGCAGTACATGTTGCTCAGGCTTGCAATTCCCAAAAGGAATGATTGTGTTACTAGAGGGTTTTGAGGCTGACAGCCTGCATCCTGGAAAGCTAATCAAGAAAGAATGCTGGGTTCTAACTATTCAGTTATCATTTTATTCTTTCCTCTTTCTGCTAGGCATGTTCTCTTCAAGTTCAATGGCTCTCTGGTTCAAATTCCACTAACAATAACACTTGTCATCTCTCACTGTGGTGTAGGCAATCACTAAACTGTTTAGTTTGGTGGTAACCTGTTTGTAATCCAAATATAACTTAAATAATCTTTCCACCAATTATCCTCTTTTTATTCCCACCCAATGACACCATTCAAAGGTACTGCTGTCTAAATTTCTTAAAATACTTTTGGATTTAGTGGCACAAATAATTTTATGTATTGTTGGCTTTTTGTGCTGTAGGTTCTCATCTGAAAAAAAAAAAAAGAAACTTTAATCCTAAATCAATTATCACTCATCCATCTGCAAGGTATCATAAACAAATAATTTCACATCTTTCATCTGCTGTTGTCACCTCAAAATTCTCATTGTCCTTATCTCTTTATACTGTATTTTTTTCTATTGTAATCATAAAAGTAGGATTTGAGAATGGATAGAGATAAACACATGCTGTTTTATCTGTCAACTTAAACCGCAATTATAAATAGGTGCTTGTCTCTCTTATTATATTTTCTCCTGTAAGTTTCATATCAAGCATCAGTGAAGGCAATCAGGGTTTACTGCCACAGAAACATGAAAAGAATTGGTGAAAAAAATAAATGTTAATTCTGTCTGTATTGATTCCCTGCAGTATTTTTAATGGTTTCTATAATTATTTATGAGAAATTATTTTGTATTTCCATATCCTAGCTATTCTATATCAATAGTTCAAATTATATTTTATAGCCATGATTTATGAAAATGCATGTTGGTGTTATTATCATTTCTCTTATTTAAGGGTTAATACAATTTCTAAGACTGTGAAGGACAAGGAAGAAAATCAGAAACATACAGAATAGATGCAGAGGCTACTGTAGTGTTTGAGAAAGAATGTCTGTGTCTAGTCTCTATTAAGCCTTATTGTCTTTGTGGTAAGGATGTGATACAACCTCTAGGGAAGTGTAGTGAAATATAAGAGTGTAGAGGATTTTATTTCTGGTTCCCTACTGGTGCTCTGAAAGGTGAGAAATTTGCAGAAGTTCTCAGCACTGCTTTACTGTGAGAGCAGTGAAATAATATGGTTGTCTGAAGAACAGGAGAAAAAAGCACCTGAGTCAGACGTACTAAACCTCTTGTTGCCCTAGAATTGGATGGGGGAAGAGCTAAATATTCCACTCAGAAACATGGATAATTTAGTAAAAGAGAGGAGAGAGCTTGCTGATCTTGAAGGGGCCTTAGCTGCATGGATTCTGCCCTGCAGACCAGTTCAGACCACAGTCATCTTAGTAGATGCTGGTACAGATACAGGAGAGCCACCCAGAACCAGAAACATGTCTAGACCTCAGCCAGATCCCAAGTGAGCTGACACCGCTGATGACCAGGAGTTTTCTTTGGTGCCATAACAGAAGTTTCTATTCTGTTATACATCTTTTTTTTTTTTTTAGCTGAGCCTTCCTGCCACCTGTTGGCAGCTCAGCGGCTGCTCAGCTCGGGCTGGGACTCGAACCGCTGTTGCTCAGAGCTCAAACTCTTGAGTGAGCTCTTAACGAACTGAGCCACTCGGGCAGCCCTTCTATTCTGTTATAAATACTGTTCTGGGAAGGAAGAGCAACTAGACAGATATTCTGAAATAAATGAGTTGAAGCTAATATAGGACAATAAATAAAGCAAGTTTGTGTATGTTAAATTGACTACATTAAGTTCTATGACAAAAATCAGGGGGAAGTTGAGATTAAGTTAGCAAAATATAAAGTCCTGTTTTCTTTCCTACCTGGGTTTTTTAATATTAAAAAAATATATACCTGCTACATTGTATACTCAGAGAAATTAATCTGCCAAGAAGATTAGAAGATGAGCACCAGATAATTAGTTGTGATCAAAACATGAGAGTGTTCAAAACCTGCCAATAAGTACAGGACAGTAATGTCTTGAACAGGGTATGACGGTTAAATTTATGCATCACCTCGGCGGGTGGTTTGGATGAGATTAACACTGAAATGGGAGAACTTTGAATAAAGCAGATTTCCCCCAAAATGTGGGTGGCCGTCGCCCAATCAAATGAAGGCCTGAACAGATAAAAAAATCCCCTCCCTGTGCAAGAGACAGTTGTCCAGACAACTGCCTTCTGACTGGAACTGGAATATTAGCTCTCCTGAGTCTGTGCCTTCTGACCCACACTGTGGATTTCGGACTTGCTAGCCTCCATACTTTATAANGTAGGTTTTTTTCAATAAATATCTGAACTGTTTTCCATCTGGAGTTGGGAGTCTGGGTATGTGAAGGGCTGACTGTTTGCATTGATGTATGTCACTTTATATAGGTGACTTGAACTTTTGTGGATTTTGATATCCAAGGGGGTCTTGGAACCAATCCCCTAAGGGTACCAAGGAATAAGTTAAGTTTTGGGGGAGTCAAAAGCTATATGCAAATTTTGAATTTTGTGTTGGTTTAGGGCCTTTATCTCCTCCCTTGTTAAATAGTCAACTGTATTATAATTTAAATGCCACATTTTGAATAAAAATGGTAAAGTTAGAAGAGAAATTGAAAAGCTGCTATATTAGAATTGACTAGGTTATATATTCAAAATTCAGTAGCTATTCCAATAAAATTTGTTTGTCCATGCTACATAATCATTGCAGTGTAGTGGAGTTCACTACACACAATTGTATTGAAACCTAGGAATTATTATTTTTTTCCAACTACACTTTGAATTGCTGAGATAAGAGACTTTATCTAGCATATTAATCTATGTTCAGTGCATGCCTGGTATTTGTCACTTGGTATACATTCAATGGTTGTTTGTTGGGAAAAAAATAAATTGATTTAAAATGGAACACAATAATAGAATAGTTAAAATAGGAAATTCTTATTGAAATGGGAAGGACCTAGAAGGCTGCATATTCTGTTAGGGGTTAAAACCCCTCTTATAAGTTTAAGATTTAAACATTTACATGTAAAAAATATACTGACAAATCATGAATATTTGAAATCATAAAGGAAATGTTAACTAAGGAATTTGATTCCAAAAAAAAAGAAAATATATGATATTCATATCAGTAATGATACATATATATATGCATAGGAACTCAAAGGAAAATAAAATACAAAGATATTCAGAACATATGAAATTACATCACTGAAGAAAGATTTCATATACTAAACTCTAGTAGAATAAGTATTTTTGA
>NW_017732234.1:209112-303305 GCF_001890085.2 Hipposideros armiger
GATTTGGTGGAAGTTTATAGATTTTTGAAGGTAAAGATGTCATAAATGTTGTATTGATAGGTTATGGGGTATAGGAGAAAGAGAGAATGACCACAAGGTTTACATCCTGGGCTAAAGGTTGTACAGAAATGTGCTTTAATGAAGATGGGGACTGCAAGGGAAGCCACTAACTTTCAGTGAAAACTAGCAATTTGGGCAGTTTAAGCAGAGGTGCCTTTTAGACATTCATGTTGAAATGTTGAGCAAATAATTGGATACATTATTAAGAAATTTGGGGGATATAATTTAAAAGCCATAATTTGATCTGGATAAGATCACCTAGTGACACACTGTCTCATATGATAGATGCTAGCCTCCTGTGGCTATAACATTTAAATGTAAATTAATCAAATTGAAATGAATTTAAATTTTAGTTCCTCAGTCACATCTAACCACGATTCAAATGTTTAAAAGCCACAGGTGGCTACTGGCTACAATACTGGAAAGTTGAGAACATTTTCATCATCACAGTTTGAGTTCTGATTACTAGGATACAATAGAATTTGATTTTTTTAAAAAGTTTTGACATTTTTTTCTCTATACTTCCAAACTCAACTGATTTAATAGAAAACTTTCAGATTTAAACCATATCAACACTTAACCTAATATATTCAATTTACAAATGAATTTATTTTTTTGAATGAATTGAGCAAGGAACATAAATGTTGATCTCTAACACACACCCCCACTTTCCTAAGACACATGAATACAGCTCAGTTCACTAAACCAAATTGTTCGTTGTTGTTGCTATTGTTTTTTTAAGGAAACTTCTGTACAAGAAAAAGTGAAGTGCGTGTGTGTGCATGTATGTATATGTGCATTAGAACAAAGTTACAGTTCTCAAGATAAACTAGCTCCCTTTCCCAGCTTTATATGCTTAAGCAAATTATCTAAACTCCATAAACCTTGTTTTCCTCACACTTAAATGGAAATAATAATGGTTACCTCAAAGTGTTATTATGAGGCATAAAAGAGCTGACAGTGGCTATAAAGTGCTTTGCACGTTAGTTGGCACATAGTAAGTATAAAATAAATCTTAACTTTAAAATTATCAACAGTAATAATAACACTGTACAACTATATAAAAAATTGTTATTACACATATGTTGGAAAAGACCATAACTATATTAAATTGTAAGAGGAAGCAGATATGAGAAATAAATCTACCAGAGTTTGTACATGACTTTGGTCTGTAGTACCAATAAAAATATTCAGTGTTTTTAGAAGTATTAGATGAGCACAGATTCAATTAATAAAACTTTGATTTTTATGGGCTCCTGGAATGATGCATTTCAAAACTATATATTTTATATGTTCAAATTTTTCTCTACTTTAAAAATTGTAATACCAGATTTCATGGTCAGTATGTGTCAGCCTATTTTGTTTTCGCCTTCAAGTCAGAAGTCTGTTAGCAGTACAAGAACTTGTAGGCAACAAATAAAAATGAGTGGAAGATGGAGATAAAGAAATAGTACTGAATTTATTATTGGAATCCTTGATGATTTCCGAATTAAGCTCCACGCATGTGCNACACACACCTTATTGGTTCTGTCTCTGGAGAACCCTAAAACACAGGGATTAATTCAATTTTATTTAACTCTCAAATGACAGATTATCATCGTTTGATATTTTCAATATTATGCTAGAATATGCTATATGATTAAGATATAAGTCAATTTTAAATGATTAGGTAAATTCACATGAAGTTTTTGTAGCAAGTTGCAAATGAAAAACTGAGATGTGTTCAATGTATCTTAAATTCATACTACTTGATGTCAAGTAGTACAACCATATCTTTCCATAAAACAGCCCTAGAAACCTCTGTCAAGAATGGATTTAAGATTAGAAGGATCAGTTGTGTAACCCAATATATTATAGCATTTCCTGTGTTCTCATAGGGATGATTTCATTTGGCAAAAGGATTTATGCCCCCTCTAAAAACACACGGCAGATAACTGATGGTCCAATAACTGACATGGTCACCATTCAGATAGCAAGCCTGGACAGAAAAGAGATTTTTCGTTCACCCAGTCTCTACCTCACAGAGTAACAAACCTTAGATCAATTCAGTCAATTTTCCTATATCTGAATGATTTGAGAAGAAATTAAACTATTTTTAAGTCCGATATAAAATTAAAATATTGGCATAATCTCAAAGTTAAAAATTTTGCTGTATTAATGTTAATATAAAAGATCATTTTATTATACTCTGAAGCATGGTAAGTGTTGGAAAGTCATTCTTCTGGTGAATAAACTTTTAAAAAATAATAATCATTTGAATGTATTAGCAAGGTGATACAAACATAAGAATATAATTCACCTTATAAATACATACAAATTTCAAAGAACATAGGAAAATAGAAAAAAAAAAGCTGCCTCTGTGAAAGACACTGCAAATGGTAACATCCAGATGTCAGAAGCTTTAAACATTGGTTGAATGATCTATTTCCATAAAAGTATACGTCCCATCAATAAGTGATTCTTTTTGTACATATGCAAGGAAAGATACATAAAATTGTATTCAATACAGGCATGTAAAACAAAAATTAAATTTATTTTTGTTAGAATTTTCCTATTGGATCTTACATTCTGACACATAATTTCAAAAAACAGAAAGCAAACACTTCAAGTCAAGATTCCCTGCTGAAATTGCTCATAACCTCAACCTGGATCAATAAGCTTGTAACATAAACTTGTATTCAGCTCTCAAGCCATCCCCATGCATATAGCAATTTGTATCTACAATTTTGCCTGTCCTCTGACCCATTTTTATTTTTCCTTCTTACGCACCTCTCATTTAAGGTGATACCTTGATACAGTTAAATTTTTCAAATGTACTTAATTGGAAACACTTGTTTAATTATGTGTCCTTCCTTATTTTTTATCTCTTTGAAAATTAGCCAATTAAATTGACTTCTTGGAAAACACAATAAAACTACTTAAAATAATTTCTTGAAGACAACACATTGTCTGTTTTGTTACTCTGCTGTAAAATGTTGTCCTACTACACATAAAGCCACACTGCACTACTTAATTTTTCAGTGGCCAATGACAGCCAAATCATGAACAGTCTAGCCTGAAGACAAGAGACTACTTCCAGGATATCACCTGGATCGTAAGATGCATTTAAGCTTTGCTTGGTCATGGCTCAATAACAGAAAATTTGAGTTGACATTACTTTTTGTTTGTTTCTTTGGGGGAAGTCTCTATTTTCAGTACCTGAAGCACTTAACATATAAATTCAGTTTGGGATTTGGGAAGATCTGTGGGTTTCCAGGATCCTAGATTGCCCCACACATATACACCCACTGCCACCCCAATACACTGATGTGATAAATCCTATTCTCAGCACTTTCCTTGATGAGAACATGTGTGTAGGACATCCTTGTTTAAGCTGGCTTCATAAAGAATACATAACATGCAGTAAATGGATTATCACAACAGTTAGTCAAATATATTGTCATTATTTGTCATATTATTTCTTGTTAGACTCTAAGCTTATGAAGACACAGAGCCGGTCTGACTTGCTCAGGGAAGTATCCCCAGCCTGAAGCACAGGCCTGTCACAGAGTAGGTTCTGGATAAATGTCTGTTGATTGACTGATCAAATGAGCACCTATTCCTCCTTATACAAACTATATCTACTCAACTTTCTTACCATCCTGCTGCTCTTCCATGTCTCTGTGTTCCTCGCTGCATACTTTACAACATAGTATCCGGTCACCTTAATTAATTGATGATAAACCTGAAATGTAGCTATTTTTTTGTCTTGTTTTCAGTGCAGTTGGATTTCTGCTATGCTATGTGTTAAAAGATAAAAACCAACAATACTTAATTCAGTTGTGCACTAGCTGTAAGAAGCTGTACAAAGTACTAGGGGGATACAAAGATTTATAATCCATGGTAAAGTTTGCATAAAAACTAATCCCGCGGACATGATCAGATTTAATCAACTGAAGAATGATATGGGAAAATATTTAAATAAATCAAAACAAAAATAGAAAAACTATAAAAATGTAAAATTAATGATTTCCAGTAAGATCAAGTCAAAATTGCTGCAGAAATTTGACAAAACAATATTGTAATATTTGATAAATCTGGGAAATCATTATAGAGAAGGCGGACCATGATTTGTCATGAAGAATGCCTGAGAATTGTGTAAGTACATACGCACAGCAATAGCAGCAAATTCACTTCATATTTGGCATTTGAATTCCCTTATCTACTTACTTTATTTAAGTGTTTATTGTGTAGAAGAAACCCCAAACAGAATTTGGATTTAGATACTTTTAAATTGGAAGGAGATTTCTAGCTATGCCCTTCCTCGATCTATTCACATATTATTTTTTTTAGGTCTTACTTCAAAAGTCACATGTCTCTAAGCCCGTATCTTATGATTTTTGGTTTATATTTCATTGGTGTTTGGGTAAAAAAAATAAAAAAAAATGACTCTTTTTTTTTTTTCCCCTGCCCAAGTTCTGAATCAACTGAGATACGGACATAAAAGATAGTACACATGCATGTCTATGTATCACCCTCATTATTTAGACAGTTGACAAAGCACAATGAGGCTTGTGCATGCTGCAGCGGTCACATTCCTAACACTGAAAAAGGAAATTGAAAGATTTTTGACCCCCTCACATATCATGCTAGTTAACCACAGGCTTCCCCATCTGAGGGCCAGCACGTGGATTACTTATGACAGGGAAGAGGAGCCTACAGTGGGCCCTCTGTCCACAAAGACAAATAATAGAGAAAAAAAAGGAGAAAGAAGCTGAAGTATGCATTTCTGTTTCCTCTTTGAAATTTACCAATAAAAAGAAATCAGCCTTCTACTTAGCATAGGCGTGAATGAGACTAGATGGGGCTATGAGTGTTATACTAATGGTGACCCTCCCCATAAAAGGAAATATCATGAATAGTAAAAGAGGTTTCCCTGAACCCTTATAAGTCTCTTCCACTGAATCATTCAGTCCTGATGGAATAAGGAGTTTTGGTTGCTTTTGTTGTTTGTTTGTTTGATTTTATTTTACAAAAGAAATGTAGTGTAAATACAAGGTTGTTAATTTTGATGTAAGAAAATATGGATTCAAGTCATGGCTGAACAGCTTTTTATTGAATATTTTACAATGGCATGCTTTAAATGAATCTTTTTGTTTTTTCTTTTAAAGATTTTATTGGGGATTTGGGGGAGGGGAACAGCGCTGGGGAATCGGGGGAAGGGGACCAGACAAGTTGCTGTTGCTTTGTTCTTCAGTCTAGTTGTGGAGGACGTTGCTTCACTGGCCCAAGTTGGCACCATCATTGCACTCTTCCCGGGTGAGGCAGATCAGTTGCTAGCTTCTGGACGGCCGCTCACAGCAGCTGCTGGCCGCTCACCCTGGCTGCTGGCTACCCATGTTTGCTTATGGCAGCCCACCGCGGCAGGGGCTGCAGCCTATGCCATCACAGGCGACTCATGGCAGCCCAGCTCCAGGTTGAGCTGTTGTTCAGCATCTTAGCTGTAGAGGGCAGTGTCACTGACCCTCATATGTGGGATCCAAACCGGGGCCCTCTGGCATCCCAAGCCAGCTCCTAACCAACGTGCCACTCAGCCGGCCCTAAATGAATCTTTTAAAGTTGGAGAACACTCCAGCTTATATCCTTAAATATAGTTAGTTTGCATACTCTTAGACCTTGCTTAGTATTATTCAGCTGATTTAAATGTGTGATAATATTTAATGTAACAGCTTAAGTGACAATAATCAATAGAATATTCTAGAAAAATTATGAACTGGGCTGAGATGGTTGTCATGAATATATACTCTGTCCTTTCTGTTAATCAATTTCTCTTATCCATGTACGTCCTTTATGTTAGATAAAAGACCCTTAAATGTGCTATTTTTGGTAAAAGTTAAGAGTTCATCCCAAATGTTGCAGGCATCGAGTTGAAAATACTTCCCTGCTTAGCATTTGAAGCTAGATGTGACTTGCTTTAGCTAATGAAGTATGAGCAGACGTGACAGAAATCACTTATTTGTAGAAACGCCAAGAGCCAATGCAAGAGTGCGGCTACCCTTTTCATGTTATCATAGTGTGGTGGGCTAAAACAAGCCCCCACTAACGTGGGCCCTGGGTTAAGGCAGAGCTGTGGACACCCACATTGCATACAGTACATGAACATAAATAAATCGGTCACTTTAGCCACTGAGTGTTTGCATCACTTATGTTTGTGATATAACCCTGTTTGTTTATCCTAATATATTGAGTTGTCAGAAAAGTCAGAATCTATTTTTTCTATGTTTTTCATTGCAAAAATGTGTCATGACTTTTCCGACAACCCAATAGTATGCAGGTACTTCATGGCCACCCCCAACTTAGATTTTGGCCCCATCCTTTTTCCTCATTGTATTTCTCCATATGCTAGCTCATAGTTCCTTTATTTATTCATTCACTCAATAAAAATTTTGTGTAAATATCCTAGCTGCTGGAGTACACAAAGGTTAAAGAAGGCACACAAAGCCCTTTACATTTCTGAGAGACACAGATAATTAACAGAGCAGTAAAATAGAAAGTAAGCAAAAAAGATAGACTGGATGTTTTCTGCTTTCAGCATCTTGCTCCATTCAGGGTTCTTAATGAGATTGCTGCATCTCTCCTGCTGCATTAGGGCTATCACCTGCTTTTGAGCTTTAGAGCTTCCTGACCTCCAAATTCCAGGGGTGAACTCTTATTAGACTAAGATCCTCACCCTGCTCCACTGCCTTGGAAACAGCGATTGGTTCAGGGTGAGACACAGAAAGCTTTCTGAGGGTTCTTGGGAAAGCTGCTTCCATATATTTTCACCAAAGATAATCGCAGTATAGGATTTTTTCCAACTTGATGTACATGGAAGCATAAAGGCCTCAGGGTTGCTGAAAACCACCAGATGGCATGCACAGATACAGATTTAGGATGAACTGCACACAAATGAAAGTGGAGGAGCAGAGAAGAGAAACCATGATTTTGTGTTGTGAATTCACAAGTAGATCAGACATGACTCTTTCTTTTAAGCATTAGGCTATGAGAATCAACTAATACTGTGAGCACGCTTGCTCCCACACTCAATTTGATTTGATTTTGCGATTAAAAAAAATGGAGAGCCCCTCTAAAGATGTGACATGTGAGTGGAATGGTTAGAATGAGTCAAGCACGTGAAGAGCTACGTGAAGAGAGAACTGATAGAACAGCTGTTGAAGGGTACAAAAGGCATGGCTTTATTAAGGATCTAAAACAGGGTGTCAAGGGGACAGGACTAGACTGAGTTAGAGTGGCAATAGTAGGGAGTGAAGTTGGAGGGCTGAGCAGAATAAGGTTAATCAGCCTTATTGATCATGGGAAGAAGTGCTGATTTTATTTTAAGAGCAGTGAAAACCCACTGAAGGGTTTAAACAAGGAAATAAAAGGATCAAATTTACATTTTTTTAAAGAGTGCTTCTCTGCAGGAGGCTGAATGGATAAGAGAAAGGCAAAGAGAAATGAGGGATTTTGTATTAGTCCAGGGGAAGCGGATTTTAGCTTGAACTAGTAAAGAGTTTACAGTCAAGACTTAGAGTGTCCCTTGAATATTTTATAGCAACTTCCCTAAAAGGATAATTCCCGTTTATCTTTCAAGTCTCTCCATTAAGAGGCTGCTGAGAGAAGAGATTAAATTGTCAAAAGAACAGATATGAGGACCACATCAATTCTCATTGATACCATAGTCTCTACAAAGCCATTTTGTTGTTGTTGTTAATGTGGTCATCCTTTATAATGAAAACTTTAGATGCTATCAGTGAATCTATATTTAGGATTTTTATTTTCCATTGAAAAGGGCCCCGATCTGATAACAATAAATGAATAAGAGTAATGAGTATTCTTTGGTGATGTTCATAAGGTTTGTAATTCTTATTGCTGAATTGTGCTTGAGTTAATTTGGTTTAGAGGAAAAATGAGTGAAATTTTCAAAGGAAGACACTACTTTGCATTCATGCATCCACATTGTATTCTTTTATATGAGACCACCATATGCCTAATGTGAGTCAAACAGAGAAAATTAAAAGACCACATTATCACTTGGTTGATATCTGAGGCAACAGAGCTGATAAATCATGAGTAGAGACAGAAACCATGGAAGGATGGATAAATCAAGGTTAAAGAAAAATTCCCTGTGGAATAAGAACAGAAGAATAAGCTAGGGAAGCCAGGATATGCCCTACAATTTATTCAGTTTGAGTTTACCCACTTGAATCTAAAACAGGATTTGGCAAGGTTAAAAATAGAAACAAGTTTTAATAAAACATGCAAAACCTGGCCCTGTTTCTGTGCTGCTTTGAGGATATTTATCCAAACCTTTTTACAAAGGTCTGATTCGATCTTCACCACTTGAAGAGCATCTGAAAATGGGGTGGGGGCACAGTGAACATGACAATACAGTAACCTGGCAAGTAGGCAGCAGCCCCTAATTAGACATGGAGAACCAGTCACTGGTTCCATGAAAGACACATTGAGTTTAACAAGGATGATCTTCCTCTCATAGGCCTCCTCTGCCTGCCTAATCCATACACCTATACAAACAATAATTGAAATAACCTCCATGCAGCATAATGGAAGAGCACTACCACAATGTATTTCTCTAAAGCCAGATTTTAGGCACTGGGGATGTTAAGAAGGAAAACATTTTAGATCACAAGAATTATTTGGGAGCTCCACATTTAGCATAACAAAATGATCATGCCTGCTTATTCTTCGTCCTTATATGGTTAATATTGGTAGTTAAAAAATCCAAAGAAAAAAATAGATGATTTGAAAATTCATTGAGGCTTCAAAAAATCTTGCAAGTCTGTAGAATAATTCTACATGAATAAGGTATTTTCTAAATCAAGTTATAAAGATGTAACATCAAAACTGGAATTACAAAAATGAAAATCATAAACAAATCATAAATAAATGGAGAAGACCTTATAGCTAAAGAAGAAGCTCATGAGTAAACTGAAGGCATGTATAGTAAAAAGGAAAATAAATGGTTGTAGTGTAGGTATGTGTAACAGTACAAGAAAGAGCATGGAAATCATATTAGGAAACAGGATTACGAAGGTTTCTAAATGCAAGGCTAAGAAATTGTGAGGTAAGAAAATGTTGAGCTCTGAGCTGTAGATCATGAAGATTATTTTGGTAGCTACACAGGTGGTAATAAAGTCCAAGTGAAGGAAATATGGGACCTGAACCAAGGCTGTAGCCAAGAAATGAATAGAAAGATACAATGAATATATGTTTTAAGAACTGAATTTTGAAGTATTGGATGAATGATGGCGATGACTGAGGTTTTGCATTTGGGTTTATTTAGAGGAAAAATAATGACCTTTATCTTTTACAAATTTCTTTAAAAACTTTTATCCTGCAAATACAGATATTTGCAGGTCACAAAGTTTTAGTAGAGATTGGGAATGAGTTATTTGATTTAAGAGACCATGGGGCACAGGAGTTCATTGTAAGTCAAGATCACAAAGGAAAACAACAGAAGGGCAGTTGGTCACAAAATGAGTATGGGGGGGGTGGTGAAGTTCACATAGTATCAAAGTAGGTAAGGAGTTCTAATAGAGGTACTGGCTAGGAACTGAAAAACAAAAAGTAAATAACTGATTATATGAAGGAAGAAGAACTTTTGTAAGAACGAGAGAGCAAAGTGGACAAGAGTACAAATGTTATAGTGGTAAAAGGGAATTACAAATGAAAATGGCTGTAGGATTTGTTTAAGAAAGAGGTAAATAGAGAAGCTTAGGGTATGAATTCCGTAAAATTCTGGGGTATACAGATGGTACAAAGAGAAGGGGAGTATAATGGGATGTAGGAGTTTTACTAGAAGTGCATTTAATGATATCTGTGTGATGTGATCAGGGTTAAAAATATGCGTATGTATCCCTGATATGCTACCAAGCCTTAACTGAGCCCAGAATATCTGATGAATTCAAAGAAAATGTACTTAACATTGTCTTTTTTTGTTTTTCACATTCAAATGCAATTTTTCATATTCAATTAGATTGTAAAACTACAAACACATGTGAAACATAAGTCACTCATGGAATTGACCTATAGGAAATGAGGAAACTACATTTCAAGGAAATGACTCATTAAAAATTACTGATAAAGCAAGAACTGGATATGAGTGAAAACATACAACTATATCATTGTCAAAGAGGATCTTAGTTTAGCAAGAGGACTCTCTGTCCTGGAATATATTTTACTGAAACATATCCTTAATTTACATACTGTAAACATTTTATTAACTACCATTCATAGATAAATAATGTGTATTATTGCTTGTTTCAAATCTAGCTATGAAAAGAAGACTCCAATAGGCTTTAAAGATTTTACTTTTACTAAGATATTTTGCAATTACCATCCAAAAGGAAGAAAAAATAAAGCAAAATAGATTTTACCACACTAAGTCTGTTAAATGAAATGTCCTGTTTCACCAAAAATAGCTGATTTTATAAAAGAGAACCTGCTATATAAATAATCGTATTTACCAAGGCTTAGAATGCAGGTTATATAAGAAAATTTAAAAATTAATATGTTTTTGGGCAAGAAACGTTTTAAATTTAACATTCACTGCATAGTTTTACTTTAAAAGATAATGTATTAATGATTTGCATTAACAAATTGGTCATTATTTTATACTTTAGATATATTCTTAAAAAGTTACATTTAGATGATTACTGATTCTAGATGTAAAAATTATATTTCTCATAAATTATTTATATTAAAATAAAATACATGGTAAACTGTAATTTATTATCATCTTTTTAAATTTTATTTATTATTTATTTATTTATTTATTTATTTATTTATTTATTTATTTAGCTGAGCCATCCTGCCACTTGTTGGCGGCTCAGTGGCAGCTCAGCTCAGGCCGTGAATCAAACCAGTGACCCTGTTGCTCAGAGCTTGCACTCTTGAGCGAGCTCTTTACCAACTGAGCCACTCGGCTGGTCCTTATTTTCTTGTAATCAGTCTCTTTACTATGATACGTTAATAAATGAGAAAATTATAGTTTAAGAGAGCATAAAATGCACATTAATCATTCTGCCCTTTATTTTATTTTTTGGTTTTGTTTTGTAGCTTTTTATATTCTTGAATACACATTACTTCCCTTTATTTGGATAAATTGGGATTACAGGTCAATCATAAAGTGAACTAGAAGTTTTTGGGAAAAATTATATTAATTTCAAAGAATAGGAAACAAACCAAAAATAAAAAACAAAGCCACATTTTTATTAGTGTGCATAAGAAAACATTTCAGACTGATGTAATGCACACAATGTGTTAAACTAAAAATAAAAGGCCAAAGTGAGAAGCAACAAGCACTTATCTGAGATCCAAAAGAACAGCTATTCTGGAAGCACTGATTCAGGGAGAAACCCAAATAATGTTCCATTTAGGAGGGGAAGGTAAGGGGTACTTATGAGAAAGGGAAAGGAGCAATTACATCTTTAGAAGGAAGGCATTTCTATAGGTGCAGATAAGCCAACACAGTCACACCAGTTCTAAAGGTTGTTTTACATTTTTAGTCTGGTGTGATCAGTGGGGCAGTCATAATATCTGTTTTTTTGTTATCATTGCAAACAGTTTTTTGGGGCACAATGGTGTTTTAGGTCCACTTTGCTGTAGGCCCAATCCAAAACTTATTTTGCACTGTTTCAACATTCCAAAGGATTAAGGAATAAGACATGAAAGAAAGATACAGATGGCAGCTCCAACTCCATTTTAAAGTGGCACTGTTTACATTATTTTCTACGTTTTCTTTTCCTGTTCATTCAAGCCAGTTTTAAACACGTTGGGAGACTCTCCTGCTTTCCACAAAAGTCTGATTAAATGATTAATAAAAATGTTTATACCCTTTTGCTGAAAATATGGTGCTATCAGTCTGAACATCCCAAACAAATTTTTTTGGAGCATCAATCCTAAATCTGCGAGGTAACTACAGAACTTCATAAATGGTTATACAAATATGATTTGTGATAATATTTGGTTCTCCACTCAGTTTTAAAACTGTCATAAATAACTCAAAAGTCTTGATTCAATTCAATTCAGTTTATTCTTTTTTTTTCAACATCTCTTTATATTTCCCTGATGATTTGGATCTCCTTAATAGATCCTTGTTTTACAGAATTTGCTTATAAAATTCCTCACAGGGCTAATCTATGTTTTACCTTTATTGTTAGATAGCCTCTATAGTGGTCACATCAACTTTTTTTCTTTTTGTCCACATACAGTCAGTAAATAAATTAAGATGCTCTCAACATTAGTATTATGAGCCAGTACATGGTATGTGAGTTGGCATAAAATCAATATGATTCATAAATTAATACACTCTGAGAACTTCTAATTTGATTTGTTGAAGCACACGATACAATCTTTCATGCTGTAATTTTCCATTATTTAGTGTTAGCATTTCTTCATCAACATTCATGTAAAAAAATCATATTCTTCATGGAATGAAATCCTTTTCAAAGGATAGTCATGACAAATGTCATAAAAATTATCCAATTAATATAAGAAGTTCTTTTTTCATTTTCACAAGTAAGGTTGTCCCTTTTAAAAATCGTCTTGGCACTTAAAGGTATTGACATAACAAATGTCCAAACCTGCAGAGAACTTTTATGAGTTTGATCCAAACTGATGACATATGCCAGGAAACAAGATCTTAAATGCTCCCCAATTTACTTTATTCTTATGTCCCCATGATTACATTAAATGCCTCAATATTTAAGTTGATGAAATCTTTGCTGAAACTATGATAAACACTTATATTTAGAAGACACCTGCCTGAAGAATAAAGTTTATTAATGACCATTTTATAACTTTAGGAATAATATATTTGGTACTATATTCTGGTAGTATCTGCTCTAATGTAAATGTGGGAAGCTTGCAAAATACATCAAAGAATGAAACACTGTCTGAAAAAAGGTCAAAGTTTAACATGCATGACATAATTTTATAGTAAATAGAATCCTTAATAAAAAACACTAAGTTTCTAACTCTTAAAATTTGAACAATATCAGTCAACATTGGTTAGTGCTTAATGTGTCTCAAGATGTAGGCAAAAAAATTCTGTTAGGACTGTTCTCAGAGGAGTCTTCTGAGAGGAAATTTTTGTTCACTGGAAGAGCTGCCTTTAAACAGCTTGACTTTTACTTTGGTAGAATGAATGCTGCTTTATTTCTCCCTCCATCTAGATACAAGCCTTTTGTCAGGCCCAAAACAGTGTTTTAGAATAAAACCTAAAAAGGAACAATAAGAAACCAGCACAGGCCAGGTAAAGCAACAGTAATCACCCTTTGAATTGTTTTCATTGTTTTCATGAGAATAACTGATTTACCACTTGGGGTAATCAGATAGTCAGCAAGGAACCTCTCCACTGTGGACAGTTCAGTTACAATGCAGCTCTATTTTGTCTTGTGTTGTCTGGGGCTGTCTGACCTGGGCGGTGGCTCTGCAATTCACATCCATCACACATCTGAACCTAGCCAATATGTAGGAGCCAACTCCCATAATTTAACTCAGCCTGCCTGAATTCCCTCATAAAATTGTAAATTTGAAACCCATAATATAGCCATCTGGCAGGTCAAAAAACTCCAAATCAGCAATTTTTAAAATTGAACAATAATATCTTTCCTTTTGATGTAAAAAATGGAATTGACACCTCTTTCAGGTGTCATTCTGTCCAATAGCTTCATTATAATTTTAACTGTAGTTCAAGGCCTCTGCCACTAGATTTATCTCTGTATAGTAATAAAGTGTTTTGTATAGGGTAAAGTCATAAATAAAGAATCAGTAGCTTTATCATTATTTGTCAAAATTCTCGTAATTCATTAAAAATTTGTAATATATAAAAGGGGAGTTTAGAGGGGAATTGTTCTGTTTATAAACATCTATTTGTTATTTGAAATCTAGATACTCTTAAGCCACCAGTGAATACTAAGTGTAATTTTCACAATGCTGTTATTGAATATTTTTCTGGTTGAACTATATCACAAAATCATTACTAGATTAAATTTAAGTCAAAATCACTTATGGAGCAGAGATAAATATGATGTGTTATCTCAAGAAATGGTTTGGTATTTGGAAATCTCAATATTTTGTAGCAGGTTGAAAAAAAATGAGACTTGTGAAAATGCTGTCAAAGTAACTTTTAAATTACAGAATAATCATAAAGTGTGAGGCTGGGAAAGAGGCAGGTACATATTTGAAATAAAGCGTCTGTACTGATAGTCATAAAAAATATTAGAAGACACAACAAATAATTTATTACTATTATAAACCTTTCAAAAGTGTTTCTGATAGGCCATGCTTTTAGTGATGATTGGAATACATATAAGCTATTGATATTTTTCAAATGCTGATGTGTATGTAACATTGGTCATCCATTCTAATCACATAAAAGTGACATTATGAGTTACACATGAAAAAAAAAATCCCTCTTGCTATTTAAAGGCAGAAGGAGGCCAGAAACAAAACAATTTTTTAAAGTCCACTCTTCACTCACCTTTACTGACTTTTTTTTTCCAAATTGTTCTTGCCAATAAATGATCCACGATTTGTTTTAAATTTTTAATTTAAGGAGCTATAACCAACTCTCCCCATACGTTTCTTCTTGGTGGCATTTTGGTTTTCATACTACATGGCGGCATTTATTGTTATAATTTTGGGGAAACGTCAGGTTTACTCTGGCTGCTTCCCTGTGTTTATGACCTGCACTAGTTGGCCACACTCTGAGGCACAGATACAGTGAGCATTACATAGATTCTACTGCTGGGCAAAACATAGGCTTAGGCTCTTCTTGTAGGAAAGTGACTTCAGATTACATGTCAGAGAAAACATAAGAAATAGTATGTAGAGTATGGAAGAACTCTTCCCAAACGTATATGTGAGGGGGCGGATATAGATAACTACAATAGATAACTACAAGAGTAGTACTTAGAGTAGCAAATGCCTTATCATTGGAAAAGGTTAAATGATTGATGTGTTTAAACAGCTTTAGCTTGTCAGTTCAGGGTAAATTGGATGCAGTGAAGCCCTATGCCTCCTGATTGTTTAATCTCAAGTACATTTTGATTTTTAAGAACTGCTGGCCCATCAAGTCTGTTAGCTTGAGCCTAGAGAGTATCCTTGAGTCCCCACAGCAGTCAAAATATAACTGTTTCTATTGACTCGAATTTTCAGAAAACTAGGTGCCCACTACTATTTTTAGAAGTCTTCCTAATTTCTATCTTTAATTTTTAATATCTTACAAGTTTGAGGCTCTGGAAATTGTCAACTTTAAGAAGCCCAGGCTTCCTAACTAAAGGCATTCATCTGCCCTAACTGAATTGATTAATAGAAATTTTACAGCAGTGACACAAATAGAGTATTATTCCTACCTTCTTATTAGATGGTTTTTTATTAAGATCCCTAAGTCTTTAAACATTTGATCAAGTGCTTTAAAATGATCAAAGTTGGCATTAACAATGGGCATGTAATTGTTATGATTCTTTGTGCACAAAATGCCACTGAAGCAGATAATATAAATCTTTCAAATATCTAAGGAACCATTAAATAGTTAACATATATTAGGTCATAAAAATGCATATATTCTAAAAGTAGACATAATTCTACATCCTCTAAAATAAAATATTACTGCTAAATTAAAATCCTAAAAGATACTAAGTTAGACATAAAACGTGTTAAAAAAATCTTGAGTTAAACAGAACATTTATGAAAATTTCAAAAAGGATATTATAGAATAATTGCTAAATTAAATGAATAGACTGCATGTCTATTCTCTTTAGGATTTAGCAAATTCAGTGACTATTAAAAAATTCATAGCCCTAAGTATTTTATTTATATTAATAAGCAAAAATAAAATTATTGAATAAAGCCTATAAATCAGTTATAAAAAAATAAAACTAAACAATGGAATACACATAAAAGCATACATTTATTGATTATAATTTTTTAAAAAGTGAAGCTAATGAATATGTACAAGTATTGGTTTATTGAGAAATAGGATAAGATAGAAGTTAACATTTATTTCAATTGTATTTCTGCACAATGTTAGTAATTAACATTAGAAATTTAAAATTTAAAAATTATCACTTAAAATACCATAAAAACATTAAGTACTTAGGAATAAATCTCACTAAAGATGTTCAGACCAATATACCACGAACTATAAGGCATTGCTGAGAAAAATTAAAGAATGTGAATCAGATGACTTAATATGTTTAAATGTCAGCTCCCCACAAATTGATATATGTAGATCCCAAGAATCCTAATCAAAGGCCAGCAGACATTTTGGACAATTTTGCAAGTTGATGTAAGAATTAATTGGAAATGCAAAGACCTAACCAAAACAACCTTAAAAAAGAAAGACAAATTTGAAGGATATAAATGTACTTCATGATATTATAAACCAATAGTAATCAAGAAAATATGTGTCATTTATATAAATCACACAAATATATCAATGGAACAGAACAAATGGCCCAGGAATAGATCTCCACATATATAGATAATTGATTTTTACAGCAATGTAAAAGCATTTCAGTAGACGAAGAACAGTCTTTTCAACACAATGGTGCTAGAACAATTATAAATCCATACACAGAAAAATAATATTGATCTATGTTTGTTAACATATACAAAAATGACTCAAAATGGATTGTAGACTTATATACCTATCTAAAACTATAAACTTCTAGAACAAACCTTAGGATAATATCTTTTTATGATTTTCTTAGCCAAAGGTAAATTCAACTTAACAACAAAATCAGGATTTACATTAGTAAAATAAATACATTCGATTTTTCGAAGTTAAGAACTTCTGCTTAAAAATACGCTGTAAAGGGAGTGAAAAGTACTATTACTGGGTGAAAACATTTGATATAATGTATCTAATAAAATAATTGTACCCATAATACATAAATAATTCTCAAAATTAAATGATGAAAAAATGAACAACCCAATTAAAAAGGCCATTTAGATTTAAACAGATACTTCACCAGGAAATATACCAAGTAAGGAGAGGAAAAGTTATTCAACTTCCTTAATCATTATGAAAATATCAATTAAAACTGCAATATGACAGCACAACACATCTGTTAGAATGACCTTATAAAATGTTGCAAAGGGTGTGAAACAACTTTAATACTCAAACATTGGTGCTGGGAATATAAGCTTGTACATCTTTGGAGGTCAATTTAACAGTTTTCTAGAAAGTTAAGCACATAACTAGCATATGCACAATCCATTCCATTTTACGATATGAAAGCAAGTGACCATACTTTTTATACACATTCACATGTTCACTGTGGCTTTGTTTATAATAGGCAGAAACTAAAAGCAGCACAAATGTCCATCAACTGGTGAATAAATAGATTGTGGTATATCCATACAATGGAATACAACTCAGCTATAAAATTTGAAGAACTTTTTATACACATGATTTATACCCAAAAACATGGATGAGTCTCAACATAAGTATGCTTAGTAAAAGACAAAAAAAATATATATATGCTGTATATTTTCATTTATATAAAATTCTAGAAAATGAGAACTCATATATAGTGTCAGAATGCATATTCATGGTTGCCTGTGTTGAGAATTTGGGAATGGGTAGAAGAAGGCGTGAGGAGAGGCATTTCAAAAGGGCATGAGAAAATTTTTAGAGGTAATAGTTATATTCATTACCTTGATTGTGTTGATGGTTTCCTCTGGATAGATATATAGGTTAATAGTTATAAATATATAAACCTTGGGTCAAAACCTATAAAATTATATGCAGTTTATCTATTGTAAATCATATACCAATAAGGTTGTTATAAAAATATTAAATCTGTAATGAAACCATTTGCCCTACCTGATTTCAAAATATTATGAAATCAGTGAGGTCATAGTGTAATAAAGTTCTAATATTTCTTGTAGTTGTATGAACTCCTATAAACGCTATAGAGTTCAAATTAGTCATATATTTCAAACATATGAATTACCGTTTACAGTATTATTCAACAGTATATTAATGTAACAAGATATTGAAATGAGAAACTTTCTTTCTCAGCCTTGACTGAATTTTCAGATTTAGAACACTAACTGTTGCCAGTTACCTCCATATCCCAAAAATGTTAACCCACCAGTATAAGAAAATCTCAGAGACTGTAAAATCTAGCCAACGATAACCATCAGTCTACTTGTGGGTACAAGTGGTAAAGCAGGAAGATTTGGACAGGACTGTTAAGTTGGCATGTTAGCGTGGTACAGGATGTTTATTGATTGATTTCTTTTCATCTTAAGGAAATTGAATGAGAATTCAAGGGAACCACAGAAACACATTGACGTGTATGACCTGCAAGTGTGGGAATGTAGGCTGACTGGGTGTTTTGCAGTAGATGAGTAAATAGTGGGTAAGGGCTGAACCTTATCCGAGAGCAGGACTAAGGCTTATCCGATTTTCTGGTTACTTAGTCAGCCCCAAGGTATTTTCAAAAGGAGCTTGAAATGCAAGGGGGTAGAACAAAACAACATTTAAAAGTCATCATGGGCCGGCCGAGTGGCGCGATGGTTAAGAACTCGCTTGGGATGCCAGAGGGCCCCGGTTCGGATCCCACATATGAGGGCCAGTGACACTGCCCTCTGCAGCTGAGATGCTGAACAACAGCTCAACCTGGAGCTGGGCTGCCATGAGTCGCTGGCGACGGCGTAGGCTGCAGTCCCTGTGGCAGTGGATTGCCATGGGCTACCGTGTGTGGCCAGCAGCCAGCGTGAGCGGCCAGCAGCCGCAGTGAGCGGCCGTCCAGATGCCGGCGACTGATCTGCCTCGCCAGAGAAGAGCGCAATGATGGTGCCAACTTGGGCCAGTGAAGCAACATCCTCCACAACTAGATTGAAGAACAAAACGACAGCAACTTGTCTGTTCCCCTTCCCCCAACTCCCCAGCACTGTTCCCATCCCCCCAATTCCCCAATAAAAAATCTTAAAAAAAAAGTCATCATGGAAAAACACAGAAAAAGTTTCTTATTAATATTTTCATGTTCATGAACCTTATCATGACAACCACAGCCATATCCACAAATGCACAAGATAACCAAAGGAAAGGTCATTTCAAATCAGACAGCTGTTTTTTTATAGATATGTATATATATATATTTTTTTCTAACTCATTTAAAAATATATATTTCTTTCCAGTTACTGACTCAAATGTTTTTTTTTCTTCTTCCAAGATATACAGACCCCTGAAAATGTCATAATGCTAATGAAAAGGTAAATAAGCAAACCTGATTTTTCCTCCAAGAATGGAGGAATGTTTGAATTTGAGATTTGCCAAGATCTTTTAGAAAGAAAGAGCAACTTACTTTCTGTCAGTTTAGGGTTGTTTTTCTTTTTCTTCCTAACTACTCACTTGGGCTTATGGCTAATGCTGTTCCCTGCATTATATATTTTCCTCTCCCTTGATTTTTGTCTATTGTTTGATGTGAACAAGAAACAAATCATAGTCTTAACTATGAGATGCTTAGCAAGTCAATATGTTTTGGAGATATACGAATTTGTCGCAAAGTTATATTTTCCTTAATATTTTGGCAGCAAAAAGTTAGAAGGGAGACTGCATCTCTTCTTTGTGCATTCTAACAACTCTCATTAGGAATCATTTGTGGCATGCCATGTGATTTAATTTACCCTCTGTTGGAAGGAAGTGAAGGCTCATCATGACAGCTATGCACAATGCACTTCTAGATTACTCAAAATTATTTTATTTGCTCCCCAGTAATTTCCTCAAGGTTCATCCTTCCAGGAGCTGTAATTTTAGAAGATTTCTGTTGATTTCTCAGGAAAAAGCTTTACTCAGATTGAAATTCTTTTGCATTTGTTTCACTAAGGAAATTTTCCTTGACTTGAACCATCTGCTCTATACATCTCAGCAAGCACTTAAACTTTACAGTTTGATGATGCTACTGTTCGGCTTTTCAGTGCTTACACAAATTTGATTTTATTTTCATTTACTTTTAGGCACCTCAATGAGACCAAAGTAATGAGATGTCAGGGCAGGGGCTTGAATAGTCATCTTCTAAATCTCCTAGCTGTCTTCTCTGAACCTTTTCCTACTACTGAAATACCTTTAAAAATTAAAAAAATAAAAGGATACAGTCTCATAAGACTGAAAAATATCACTAACCATTATGTAGGAGTAGAATCTACAGAAAAATCAGCAGAGTACAGATTCTATTAATAAATGAAAAATCACAGTTGGTTGACACAATTTATTCTTTGAATAATTACTTTATATTTAGAAAAATATGGTGTGTGTATGAGTATATGAAATATAGTATACATGATATATGTCATATTATATTGTATATGCACATTTATGTATACGTGTGTGTGTGTGTGTGTGTGTGTGTGTGTGTGTGTATGGAGTCCCTGTATCTTACTTACTATTAGCCTATTTACTAATTAGAAGAGGATATTTAAAGGTAAGCCTAATTTATAGTTTCTGTTATGTGTAATATTAATAAAGCTTTAGAAAAATGCATCTTAAGTGAAGTGGCAATCATATTTTAATCACTAATAAAATAGTTATCAGGAAATCTTCAGTGAGACCCCCCAATGACTTCTTTCTTTACCCGAAGATAAAGGAAATAGTGAAAGGAAGACATTTCAGGACATCAAGGGCAATATGACGACAGCTCTGATGGCCATTCCAGATAAAGAGCTCCAAAATTGTTTTGAAAGGTGGATCAGACACTAGCATTGGTGCATAGCTTCCCAAGGGGAGTACTTTGAAGGTGACCATAGTGATAGTCAGCAATGAAGAATGTTGCACTTTTTCTAGGATGAGTTTACGGACTTAATTGTCCAACCACATGTAGTTTTTGGCTCATTTAACATTTAACAAAAATAGCTTTAACACTTTTGAATTTACTTGGGCTGAAATTTATAGTGGCTATTTAAGTCATTGAGCTTCTCTCTCTTTTTCTGACTTTCTCTTTCTCCTTGCCATCCTGACCTCGGTTTCTTTTTCTCCTAATCTAAGAAGAAATATATTATAAATGAATAAATGAACCATGTCTGCGTGTAGTGGGAGCTCATTCATCCCTGAGGAGTGGTTTGGCAGTAGAGGATGTCTGATGACAGGTTACTGTGCTCTCCTCTTTGTCACGCCATCCACATGGAGTTGCATCTTGCCTACTGTAAATATTTTACATTTTCCTGGCACAGGAGGCTGAAGTACCTGTAATCTTGGCCTAATGAGAACTTCATGGTTCCTGCTCCCCTTGACTGAACTGGTGCCAGCTTGGCTTTTTTGAGCACAGCAGAGCCTCAAGAGTTTCTGTTATACCCTTGTTTTCAGGCTTAATTTAAGCTGCAATTTTTCAGCAGACATATTGGCTTTCCACTCAGAGCTGCATCTGAATGCATTCCCTGAGTAACAGGAAATTTGCCTTTTTCTATGAGATATATAATCAAGGGAACTCTATGAATGCAGTCAACAAGGCCTCAACCTACTTTCTGGTTCTGCCTACACACTCCACACTAACCTCTCACGCCCCATCCTGAGTCCTCACCCCCCCAGCCCTGTTTATTGGGGCTAGGACACGCTGATGTGGGCTTCTTTGAAAGGTGGTATTCACTAAGCATTTTTAAAGTGAACTCAAGCTCTATATATCTATGCATTTATCTATCTGTCTATCCATAAAAAAGTTATACCTGCTAAATAAATATCAAGTTCACTTACATTAATGTGTGCCTAGAAGTGCATGAAGGTATGCATGGATATTTAATTATTTTTATAGAGCTTCTTGTCATAATATGCATATATTAAAATTTAGCAAAGATGAAGTTGGGAGCTAATGTGTAGTGGTATTATATTTATAAATAACTTATAACCCCAGTTTATTAAATTTTGTATTCAAAGTCATTTTGACGGTATTATTTATTGTATCTTATATAAGAACAGTAATTTTAAAAATCACTACACTGGCATTAATACAATACTAAGGACATTATAAAGCCTTAGAAAATTTAATACTCTATTTAGCACTTTAGTACCTTTATGGAAAAACGTAATAGAAGTTAGAACAAGAGTCTGTCATGAAATTTAATTCCAACTCTGTATAAGGGTGTATGTTCTGATATTGGCTAAACTTTATATTGCTCTGTCTAACCATCTATAAACTAGGAACCATTATATGGTCTATTTGCATCACTGGTGTGTTAATGAGAATTAGTGAATCAATATGTAAGGCAAGTGTTCATGGGAAACAATTTGGTTGTAAAGAATCTCTGTAGTTCAGAGTTCTATGATGTAGACCAGGTCTCATTGAGAGTAGAGTATTTTTCAACAATCTCATAAAACGCCTCATTAGTATCAAATTTCATTTCTTTCCAATTTATTGACATGAAATAATCTTTACAAGGGGACATGGGACATTTGTCAATGTTTACCTGTATCTTGCGATTGCAACACAATAGCTATGGTGAATACGTTTCAGTCCACTGGGCATTTCATACATGTTAGCCAGTGGAATGTTATACGGGGTGCAAGGAAAGGATGGGCCATTGGTGACGAATTCAGTTCTCTTTATTTCACGCCAATGGACTATGAAGAGTGGACGATATCTTGGTGAGCATAGGGCTGTAAAAGCCCAATCCCTGCCTGCCTCCTCAGAGAATTCTGCTCTGAAGTTAGGCTTCAATTTCTACTGGAAGGTAGGAGCTAACTGCCCTTTTACTGGCAGGAGGACAAATTGTGTGGCCAGCGGCTTTGCCACTTCTGATACACCTAGGTAACATGTACAATCTCCATCCTTCCCTAAGGAAACAAACCATGCAAGCTGATAGGACCCAAGCCTCTGCTTTATTTTTGTAAACAGTGAAAGCAATGTTAGCTTCTCCACATAAGGTTCCTCTCTGCTTGTCACATCCCATCACCTGGCTTAATGGTCAGAAACTGGGAGTCCTCTCATGTAGTTTGTATAATTCTACAATGATATTTGTCTTTAGAACTAGACATTTCACATAAACACGTCTGTAATGTTTTAACTGGATATTTTAGTGAAATGTTTATTTTCTAATTTTAGAAAAGTATATTATATCACCTAAATTATACTAATCATTGCCCATATTTCAAATCTACATAAGGAAATGAAGGATCCTGATGGTTTTAATGATGCATATCTGCTAACTTCCAGGAATTTTGCAGATCAAAAATATTTTTAACACCTAGGCTGATAGAGATATCATACTTGCATGCTGACACATTTGTTATTTGAAAATGTGTAATTAGATGGGTGAACCAGGAGTAAATCAGGTCTCTGGATTGCAATAATTTAAATAGAGGTCTGTATTGTTGTAGATGTTTTATTTATGTACTTTCTTTCTGTTAATAAGTCATCTGGCATTTATATTTTACAATAATTTTTTGCAAGTATATCTGCAGTTTAGTTTGTATTGATTGTCCTCTTAAGCATTTTACTTCCAAATAACATACTGATCATAGTCACCTCCTGGAATTAATTCCTAAGCAATCAATTATATTTAAATTACCTACCCAGCAGAAAAAAAACAAAACAAACAAACAAACAAACTGGAACCACCATACTATAACATAAAAATCTCTATCAAATAAGTGGGATCACATAAATCTTAATAGAAAAGATTCTAACCCTTCAGTTCTAATTTCTAGATTCTACAATTAACCTTTTAACCACCATTGTTAGATTTGGCTGTGTTATATGCAATGTTTTTAAAAGCCATCTTTAAATAATTCATATAGTAATTATAATTGATATTATATAACTGATATTACATAATTGGTATTATATAATTGATGTTATAATTAATATAATAACTGATATATACACCTTTTTTAAGTATTAAAATCCATTGAATTTTACTAAACCCTTATGGTCATGGAATTGTCATCACAATCAAATTCAGAACAAATCCAGTACTCGAGAAGGTTACTTTGGTAGTAAACCCCATGACTTGAACTCTACCTGAAAGCCACTGATCTGTTTTCTGACACTGTAGGTTTACTACCTCAGAAAAATAAAAAGAGAGTAAAACAATATGCAGCTTTTTTAAGTTTGTCTATTTAAGCTGAGCATAACATATTTGAGATGAATTCAGATATCAGTAATTGGTCCCTTTTATTGCTGAGTAGTATTCCAAATGTACAAATGTATAGCGTTGCCTTATCCATTCATTTGTTCAAGAACATTTGGGATGTTACCAGCTTTTGGCATTTATAAATAAACTACTATCAATGTTCAAACAAAGGATTATGTGTGGACGTAATAACCATACATATTTGATTAAAACTTAGCAGTGAGATTGCTGGAGTATATAGCAAGTGCATATTTACTTGTTAAGAATTGGACAAAATGTTTTCCAAAGTAGATATACCATGTTGAACTCCCACGATCAATGATGAGAGTTCAGTTGTTTCTTATCCTATTCAGAAATTACTATTTTCAGGGTTTTCTTCTTTTTTTTTTTTTAAGTTGACAATTCTAATAGGTATATAAAGGTAAATCAGTGGGTTTTAATTTGTATCTTTTTCTTAACGATTAATGATGTTGACTATCTGTTTCTGTGATTACATGTCATCCATTTATCTTCGTTAGTGATGTGTCTATTCGAATTCTTTGCCCACTTTTTGAATTAGGTTCTTTTTTCAACCTTATCATTGAGTCTGTGTGTGTGTGTGTGTGTGTGTGTGTGTGTGTGTGTCTGTGTCTGTGTGTGTCTGTATGTGTATGCACGTACAGTGAATTTTACCATATGTGAATTACCTTTTGCAAATATGTGCTTTGTATTTTCTCCTAATCTTTGACTTCCTTTTTCATTTGTTTAAACATGTCTTTTGAAGAGCAGAGTTCTTTAAATGTTAAAATCTAAAATCTTAACTATCTTTTTTTTTCTTTTTTTTTTTTTGCCTGGGTGCAGTAGGTATAAGTCCGTACAGTGTTAACCAGAAGTGCTAAAAGAGGATATTCTTGATTCGTTTCTGATACTAGGGGACAATATTTATTCTTAATGGTAAATTAAGTATGATGTAAGAGGTAGGCTTAACTTAGATATCCTTTAGTCAGATTGTGGAAGTTCACTTTGATTCTTAATTTGATATATATATATATATTTTTTTTTTTAAGCGAATGAATGTTAAATTTTGTCAAGTGGTTCTTTTGCATCTATTAAGATAATTATATGAGTTTTCTTTTTTTGTATGTTGATGCAGTGAATTAAATTGTTTGGTTTTTGAATGTTGAACCATGCATTTCCAGGATAAAACCCATTTAATCTTATGTATTATAATTTTTTATATATTTACTGGTTTTAATTTGCTAGTATTTTGTTAAGGATGCCTGAGTCTATGTTTATGAAGAATATTGGCGTGTAGTTGTTCTTTTTGTGTGTTTGTTTGTTTGTTTGTTTGTTTGTTTCCTTATTCCTCTCTCTGATTTTCATCAGGGTCATGCTAACCTCATAAAGTGATTAACCTCTTCTACTTTTTGGAAGAATATGTGTAGAATTGGTATAATTTCTCTCTTAAACTTTTGACTGAATTCACCACTGAAGCCATCTGGCAATGAAATTTCTTTCTGGGTATATATTTAACTAAAAATTCAATTTTTAATAAAATATCTATAGGGCTATTAAGATTACCTATTACTTTCTGAGTGAACATTGCTAATTCGTTTCAAGGAATTAGTCCATTTCATCTAAGTTTTCTAATTTATTGGCGTACAGTTGAGCATAATAGTGTCTCCTTTTCATAGTCTTAGTATACATAGTGATGTCCACTTTTATACTGTTCATATTAGTAATTTCCATTTTCTCTTTTTTATTATCAATTTTGTTATAGGTTTATTCAATTATTAATGATTCCTAAGAATGAAATTTTGATTGTATTAATTTTCTCTATTGTTTTCTCTCTTATGTTTTATTTTTTTCCCTTTGCTTATTTTGGGTTTAATTTGCTCTTCTTTTCTAGTTTCTTAGCTGGTAGCTGTGACATTGATTTGCAACCTCCGTTTTCTAATATAAACATTTAACGCAATTTCTCTTTAAGTGCTGCTTTAGTTGTAGCTCATAAATATGGCTATGTTGTGCTTTCATTTTTAATCATTTCAAAATATTTCCTAATTTCCATACTAACTCCCTGACTCATGGGCTATTTAGGGACGTACCTTGTGTGAAAGAGATCATTCTGTCATATCGTGATTCTACCTACCTAAGAGTTGTTCCTCATCTTTAGTGGTGTGGTTTTCTCAGTATTGCTCTCCTTCTCCATAATAGCAGGCGTTTTCTGCCTTGTAACTGTGGTGGGTTTTATGCAGAAGACATTGTCCTGTTCCTCCCCCATAACTCTAATAATATTAGTGTAGGATCTATGGGACCAGTACTGTTTTCTTCCCCATGACATGTTGTTATTGTTGTTTTGTTGTTGCTGTTTTCCTTCCCTCTCTCCCAGCAACCCAGCAACATGGGTCTTTACCTGAGCTCTGAGAGTGACGTGTGATAGGTTTGCTGCCCCTCCACCAGTGCGAAACAGGTTTAGGTCTTTTGAGGGAAAAAGATAGACATCAAATTAAGGATTCATATGCTTTGCACCATTAACTACCACCATGCCTGAGTCCCCCAAGTAGAACATCCCCGTGTTTTTCCTCAGGGCCTGGTGGAGGTCATGGAAACTAGCCTCCTAGAGAGTATGGACTCCTCTCCTGTCAGCTCCCCACCACAGCCCCCGAGGACTTTCTAATGTGAAACCATTAGCCCACATTCTGCTTTTCCCAAATTGTTAAAACTTTATCTGATATCTACTTACTCACGTGTGTAGCAGTTGGACTCTTTCTCCTGTGTTCTGCAAAGATGTGACAATGTGCATGTGCCTACTCACCTTGGGAAGTGAGGCTGCATCTCTTTGTTTTTTAATTTTTGTGGATGCTTGGTTACACTGTTGCCTCAGCTCTCTGATGGGTTTAAGGATAACTATGCTTTTATTGTTTGTATAAACTTTTTATTGTGATGCCCTTTCCAATGTATTACATTCTAGGCAGAAGCAATTTTTATTATTTTCATTAATCTTTAAATTTAGATAGCACAATATCTAGGTAAAATAAATTTCTAGGGTATATTACCTCAACACTAATATTCAAATTTGGGTCACATGTAATCTAGGTGAAATAAATTTCCAATGTAGGCATCTTTTCTCTTTTTCAAGTGTTGAGAATTACTGTCTATTCAATATAAAAGTAAAAAGCAAACCAAAGGAAAGATTGTTTTATGTCTACTTCAAATAAAATTCTAACTGTAGTTAATGTTAACATTTCTTATTTATTTACAGAATAGCCAGAATTTTGAAGTGCTTGTTGACCCAGGTAAGGTTCCTTTATATACGAAAAGTACTAAAATGTTTAAAAACTTAGTCTTAAATATTGTCAAAATATTTTTTTTACTTGTTCAATCTAATAATGAACAAAAACAATATTTCTAAAAAGAGAACAGAAAGTGATTAGTAGATCATTTATAATATATTGCATGATATATTGTTATACCTTGAGAAACTATTGTAAAAACAGAAGCACGCTTCTAAAAAAAAGTAAGACTTGTTTTCATTATCACTATTTATGGTTTTTAAACTATAATCCATAGATCAAATGCCAGATCTAATTTTGTGTACCCTTCAGTGGAAAACGTTTTTTTTTTATGTTTACTTCATTCGAAACAAGAAAAACACATGACAAAGATGGTATGTAGTCCTTTACAGAAAGATTGCTCACCCCTTGTGAAAATCTAAATCATCATGTGAGTTATATAATTCTCAATATTATGATACAGTATTAATAACATATAGTAACATTGACAAGCATGGGGGGCTACCTAGTATAAAGACTAAGAGGATTAATATTGTATCAGTAATAATCTTTCTACCATTTCTTTGTTGATTGGTCTTGGAAAATGATTTTATGCTAGTTGCTTTAATTTCCTTATATGTGAAATGAGGCTAATAACACTAGGTACCCCATTATTTAATTATAAAAATTAAATAAAGCACTGTAGGCAAATCACTTAGCATAGTCCCAGATTATGTTAAATATTATTAATAGTTGTACATTTAATATAGAAAGGGGGAAACCAAATTTTAAAACACCAAAGACAAGAATGTGTCATGTATAATTATAAATCACAAAATTAGAGTGAGCAAAAAACCACTATATTTTAATACTGCTCACTTAAGCAAATATATCTACTTTTTATGTAATATTTTACCATTTGTCCATTACTTTTTTAAAAATATATTTTTCAGTTTTGCCCCTCATAACAATAATGCAAATTCCCTGAAAGCAAGAATTTTTGTGTTATTTCTTCACTAACAAGGACAGTGTCTGAACATAGCAGATGTTCAATAAACATTTGTGAAATGACAACAAAAATCTTGTTAGGTGAGCATAATAATCAATCCCACCTTACTTAGGTACAGAATAATTAAATGACTTTTACATAGATACATACTTAAAATATACTAAAACTAAAACTGAAATTGTACATCTTAACTTTGAATCCCAAATTTTTTCACAAGATTGCACTCCCACTTCTATGCTGAACCCATGGTACATCATTCAAACATTTGCAAATTTTGTAAATTTGAGTATTTGTTAGTCCATTACTTTAATTAAAGAAAATTTCCTTTATACCATAGAACAGCTGTGCCCCTAGAGTAACAATCTACAATTTTCCTAATTCAGATTTTATAAAATGAAACATTAAAAAAATACTTATTGATCCTACTACATCACCATCGTGAGGAGAGTGATCAGGCTTTTTTGCATCATCATGGTACCTTTATACCTAACATTCTGCCCAGCAAATGCAGGATACTTAATAAATATTAGTAAGCAAATTGGTATGGGATATATATATATATATATATATATATATATATATATATATAATCTGTGATAAATACTTTAAAGGGGAGAGATCCTAGTTCATGAGTGTTTTAAACCTGAAGATGAGTTAAATAGAAAATAAATGGGAAGACCATCCTCAACCCAAAGAATATCAAACCCAAAGATCACTTATCAGCACGGTTATGGTTTGGGCACTGTGATTCTAAATAGAACATAGAGATCAGAAGGATACAGGTGTGAGATGAGATGCAAATGTAGTAGAATACAGACTATGTAGGGTCTTATGAACCAAGTTAAATATTTTGGGCTTTATCAATAATTAATGATGAGCTTATGGGAGAATTTTAGCAGTCAAAAAATGTGTCAGTTTGGAAGTAAGTATCTAAAAATATATATACATATAATAAAAAACTATATACTTTAAGTTTGCCAGGTTCATATTTATGAAACTGGTATTAATTTTGAAACTGCTTTTGTCTTGAGCTTGGGTTATAACGATAGATGACTTTATGGATATGAGAATATTCATTGTCTAAAATTCATGTTTTTTGATAACAAGCAATATTGAAGTTTAGAAGAAATATTAGAAAGCAAGATGTTGAAGTTTAAATTTCCATCATACATTTTTTAGTGTGTGGACAAAATTTAGGTCAATGTGTTATATGTTCCATAGAACTGCCGCTATTGGGAGAAATGAATCCATTTTTCCATTTGGAGTTTAGGATTCTTTGATTATTAATTTTTTATCCTGGTCAAGATATATAGATCTAGATTATGAAAATGGAGTAGCGCCTAAACACCTATTTCCTTGTAGTGAGAAAAATCAATGAATTTCTTTGAATGCACTATCCATGAAGGACCTAGATAAGACTCAACAGTGTGTGAAGTCGTGTGATAATTGCTTCACTGTGGGCCTAACTGGGGAGTGGGCCTATTAATGGAAACTATGCAGGGTGGGGGGGAAGTTGGCTGAGGAGAAAAGGGGCTAGGTTAATAATCAGTGGCAGCTATTACCAACCGTGTTTTCCAGTGCACCCTGCATATGACCTAATTTGCTTTGCAACACCCCAAGAACAATTCTCTTATTTCAATTTAGGGGTTTGTACAAAGAAACAGGAAACATTCCTGAACTGAAATTCATGAGAATATTTTCTATGCAATATAGAGTCAATCTCTGACCTACCCATTGTCAGCTTTGATGGCCTACTTAGGGTCTATCGTGTCTGTATTTCATGAATTCACTTAATAAATATTTAATAAATACTTTTATGAGTAATGCTCTGTTTTCCGCTTGGAGGATACATCAGGGAGCAAAAAAGCCAAAGTATTCTGCTCTTATATACCTTCAATTGTATTGGCGTAGACAAACAATAACATGAATGAAAACATACATGTAGGTAATCATTATGATGATCAAAAATAAGCAGTAGGGAACTATTTTTATGTTTCATGTGAGACTTCTTTTCTACACTAACTTTTTATAGGTAATCAAAGCCCAAAGATTTTCTATTTTATTTCATTTGTTCAGCCATTGAGAAGATCTGCACAGGATCATGTCTTTGAACACTTTGCCTGATAGGAGTTGAATCAGTTTGAACAAATTTAATTGACAGGCTTACAAGTATCACACTTTTATTTAACCAACTTTGTTATAAACTTTCTATTGTGCCTACTTCCTAGAAACCATTAAAGTAAGAAAAATGATCTTATTACACATTCACATCAAATATGAGGGATTATCTTGTGGGACTCTCCCTAGAAAAGAATTCCAAACTATTTTTTTAAATTTAATTTAATTTAAAGCATTATCTGGAATTAGTAGGTTTTATATTCCTCTTCTTCAAACAAATTACTGAATACATGAGACAAAATGATTGGCTAAGCCTCTTGAATGTATTAGAATTTGGTTTATTTGGTAACTTTGAGGATTATTTTAGCCTTTGGTGACACTGACATGACAAGGTAAGTAATTTTGAAACATTTTCTTCTTCTCCCCTTTTCCCTTCCCTCTTCCTCCCTCTTTTTCTCCTGTGAATACTCATTGCAAGCATTTTCTCATAGTCTCTAGTTAGTTTCAAAAGTCTCATGTGGCAGATACAAATAGATGGAATAAAAATAGACATCAGCATATTTGTTAAAATATGTCTGGCCTCCCTCTTCAATGTTAAATCAAATACTATTGTCAGGCATTCAACAGACGGATACAAATCTTATGAAGCAGACAAATGATGCTATCCATCAAATCTAAAAGGTGAGATGAAGACATGCACAAACACACTTACCAAAAAGATTTTTTAAAAACAAAGAAAGAGCGACAGAAAAGGAAAATATATAATGCAAGCAATAGCTGGGAGGATGAGGGTTTTTCTTATTAATAAGCAATGAAGTATTTTAGTTTGTTCATTAATTGACATGATTTGTGATGTTAATAAGAAAATTAACAAGATAGAAAATATTAGTTTATTTGGAAAATGTGAATCTAATACTGAGTAGAAGCAATTCATGATTTTCATTAATATAGCATGGCATAAATGTTCAATTTATTGTCTTTTTTTAACTAAATAAGGTTGTATGGGTCACAGTCTAGATTATTACCAGCCAATGGTGATGAAATGTTCTGCTGATAAGCTTCATAATTTTTCCTTTAAATAATAGAAACATTCTTGCAGTATATTGAGAAAGAAGGGATCTAGTGGAGGACGCTCAGCCTTTGAAACCCTTTATGCTTGGTTCACATTCTGTCCATCAAAGAGAAGATTAAAACTCATCCTTTTAAGAATTTAGAGTTTGGCAGAGATTTTAGTCACATAGAAACTTTTTTTTTCATCTTTTTGTTTTAGAGAAGATTTTCTGAATTAATTAGTAGTCCTAACAGATATGACCCATATTGACCCATAATGCTTGCAGATTAAATGCTATCCCTGGCTAATTGCCTTAAAGGTCATTTTGAATGGTCAGAATCTCCTCAGAAGATTATGGAGTCCTTGCTTGTGTATGTATTGATGAAATCCGTAGCTGTACTTGGATAATACATACTTTGAAAACTATTTGACATGATGAGCTAAATTAGAGTGACTTAGAACTCAGATGAGTACTGAAACTTTCCTTGTCATATAGTATTAAGAGTAATCACTGTTGAAATTTAGAGTCCAGAAACACACACACACGATGCCAAAAACATGTATACACATTTTAAGAAAGGAAAACTGTATTAAAATTGTAATATTCAATATATACTGATAACAAAAGATGAATGCAAGTCACGTTTGACTTCTGCAATAACAAGAGGTGCTCAAAGTGGTTACCATCAGCATAATTTTAATACAGTTTTTTTTCCTTTCTTAGAAAGTGTATACATTTTTTTGGCACTTTGTGTGTGTGTGTGTGTATGTGTGTGTGTGTGTGCATGTGTGTGTAGTATTACTCAACCATAAAAAATATGAAATATTGCCATTTTCAAAAAATGGGTGGATCTTGAGGGTATTATACTAAGTGAAATAGATGGAAACGAATAAAAAACATCATTTCACTCATGTGGAACATAAAAAATATCACTTATTAATAAAACAAAAAAAACAAACTTATAGATATCAGAATGGTGGTTGTCAGAGGAGAAGTGGGTGGGTGGGGTGTATGAAATGAGTAAAGGGGATCAAATATATGACATCAGAAGGGTATTAGACTTTCGGTGGTGAGTACACACAAGAGTTCACAGATATCTAATTATTACGTTGTACACCCCAAACTTTTATAATGTTATAAAGCAATATTACTTAAAAAAAAAGAAAAAGTTAAACCACTGTACTTTATAACTGAACTGAACCAAATTGATTAACATTCAAGTAAAAATAAAAGATTTATCACAGCCGGTCCAAATATCACCATATGTAAAACAAGCTACACTCATAACTGCTTGTTTTTCTAATATCTTTCTGTTGCTATCCATGAATAAATAACATTTTTAAAACAGTCAAAGCAAATGCAGGAAACTTTTTTAAGAAGAGAAATAAATAGATGCAATAAGTTGACTAATTAAAGAATAAAAAAATATAGCTTCTGGTCAAGATGACAGTGTAGGTACGGTAAGCGCTATGCTTGCCTCCTCTCACCACCACATCAAATTTATAACTAAACTATAGAACAACCATCATTGAGAATCACCTGAAGTCTAGCTGAACAGAAGTCCTATACAAGGTGTGATCAAAAGATACACTGAATCTTTGAATAAAAATAAATTTATTACAGTAAAAGACATATTGTCTTTATTTACTCCCTTTCAAAATATTACCCCTCACTTCGAAACCACTTATCCCATCATTCTTGCCACTTTCTGAAGAAGTTCTGAAAGTTCCATGTCATGAGTGTTTTTACTTCATCCTCCATCATGACAACACTCCACGTCACACATCGCTTCTGGGATGGCAATTTCTGTCAGAAAAAAACCATTATGGTGTGTCCTCATCGACCCTATTCACTGGATCTGGCACCATGTGACTTCTGGCTCTTCCCTATAGTAAAAATGACCATGAAAGGAAAACATTTTTAATCCATTCAGGACATCAAGGCAGCCATGACAATGCAACTAAACTGGCCTAAAATTGCCTCCCTTAATAACCCTGCTATGTGTTAGAGTCTCACTTGTAGTTCCTTGACTTTGGGGTTTTGGTCTAACACTGAAGCTAGAAGGTGATTTACCTCTCAATAACCAATTTTTACAGGAAGTATAAGAATGTTAATAATTGCACATTAATTAAATTGGTTTCTAAGATTTGGAATCACCCAAATATCCTAACTCAAGCTCAAAAGTTAAAGCCCTTCTCTCACTTTGGCGAGTCTCACTTTGAAGATTCTGCTAAAGTTAAAAATATATATATATTAGCTTTGGTTTCAGAAATTCTACGTGTCTATTTAAAGACTGCATTAAACTATAAGTAAACAAAATTTGATAGTAAATCTGTGGAAACTAATTTAATTCACTCAGCTCTTGTTAAAAATAATGAGTCTTTCACAAGTTTTTGCTATTTTGGTCTCATTTTAAATTCAAAAATTATAAAAAATTGATGAGAGGCCTCATTTAATAAAACACAATTATTTTAGATTATCTAAGTTGAGCGGTGTCATTTATAACTTTCAAACTACCATGTATACTTGCAATTATATTTATATTATATGTGCATATGATATTAAATAATTTATTTGAACTTCCCAATTAATCCTCCAAATCTATAGCCAGACAGTACTGCCATTTGAAAGCATTTGCTCTGAAGGTACACAAATATGCTTCAGTTGGACAAGAGAATATAATGATTTAATATTTAGAAATCAATGTTCACAAGAATAACTATCAAAATATAATATTGGCAATATAATATTTGAAACAGTGACCCCAAACTGTACCCATTCCACTGTGCTATGGAATTGCATTTTATATGGAAATATCAATGGCATTAACATATTTTAACTATTATCAGCACACAAACAGTATGATGGCAATTCTTTAGGAATATCTGGAAAAAAGATACTGTAAATAAAAATAGACAAAGTTATAGGTTGTGAGTAGAGACTAAAGAGAACTATATAAAAAAAATAGCCAATGTGTACCTTTGGTCTTTTTTTGCAAGGAGGGAGGATTATATTCCTTTCAAGGATGAAGTTGTACTTAATTCCATCTACAAACTCATACATATATGAATATGTACATTCTATTTACTCCATGGCCATGCTAACTCAGGTGATTTAAGAGAAGATTATAGGGGAATATCCCATCATGAAGATGCTTGAAAATATCAGGAGGCAAATTGTGAAGGGGGAGCATGAGGATAATAAACTCCTTTTGTTTAACCATGTTTACAATATTAATTTCAATATGCATTTTCTTCTATTTATTTAATGAATAAAACAAAACAATGGAAAAGCTAATATCACTAAATTTATTCATAAAATTGTAACTATGTAATGGTTAAATTTTGAAGTTGATATGTGCCATCTTTAATTATCATATTATTTTTTTCTTAGTGAAGATTTGCTTTCTAAATATTACATACGTAATTATGGAAAGTGGAGGGGAGGTGCCTGCAGCTCGGTAACCCATGCGAGGACAAGGAGGCTGCAGCAAGCATCTTAGGCAGGAGTCTGACTGGGTGGAGAGGCCCAGCTGGTGTGTGGATGCATCCAGGGAGCCTGAGGCGGGGCCTCCAGCACAGGTGCTGACCTGCTGGGTCGTGAGCCAGCCATGGCCTTCAAGGCAAGGACTCCCTGATGCAAGTGGGGGCTCTGTGGAGCAGAACGGAGGCTGTACCCAGGCTGCTGGCGGGGTAGGAGGCCAACAGGCCTGCTACTCGTGCAGGGTACCAGCGATGGGCGTCCTAGAGGAAAAGAGCTTCGGTTGTCTTTCTCTATGCCTGTGATGCAGAATTTGATGCTGTGGTTGGGGATTTGAGGACATTATCGTGGACGAAGAGTTCCAGGTATTACAGAGAAATTTCATGGATAAGTACTACCAGGAGTTTGAAGACACACAGAGAATAAACTCACCTATACACCTATTGTTATGAAATATATTTCTTTGGTAGAAAAGTATATTGAAGATCAACAACTGGAGGTGATTCCTGGATGTAACATGGCGGCTTTCACAACTACTCACAGCACCATATGGTGACACATTCCACATGCTGCTCACATGTATGGATTTTCTGGCTTATAAAGAAATGTTTCTAGAATGCAGAGCAGAAAAAGACTTCAGCAATGGTTTCGTGGTGACTTCATTATGCAAATCATCCTCTGTGCCAGCTTCCCAGACCAAAGTACAACACTGGTCCCTCCCTCCGGCCAATGAGATTGTTAGGGACTGTGGCAGCCCAGCATCCTGGGAGGGGCTGCAGCTAATGACAGAACGCATCCTGGAAAGACTGGCTCTGCTCTGCAAACTCTTCATTAGCATCAAGTATTGATGGATTAAAAAAAAAAAAAAGAAAAGTACCTGACCCACCTGGGACCTGTTTCTCCTAGAAAATCTTGTATTCAGTAACCCTAGGACTCTTCCCCAAGCAGACATCTCTGTCAGGGGCTTCTGAGTTTGGCTCCTCTGAAGCAAGCAAGCCCGCATCCAGCATTCCTCACACCAACATTCCAATTTGGGGATGGGGAGAGGGAACTTCCTCAGCTTGCATGTTGGAATGTAAGCACCCACCATCACCATCACCCTTGGTCTCAGCAGACTTTGCTTGAATCTTTTTGTGCACTCACAGCTTTTTACATGTTTCAGTCCTTCAGCCTAATGGCATGTTTGACTATCTGGGAGTATTTATCTAGGGTGTTACTTGAGCCAGCTGCCTGTCTTGAGATTTCCAGAGCTCCTATTATCACAGCTAGTTTTAGCTGTAGGAATCAAATGAGAGAGATGTCTTTTACCTAAAAGCTATATGTGAAAATTCTTAGTCTTACATTTGCAGCCCTTGTATCACTATGCCTTCTGCTGGCTCTGAAGTAGTCTTTCTGTTTCTATAGCTGTCTTTGAAGCATTTTTGAAAAAAAAAATTTTTATAAATGAATACTCAGGATAACTTAGTGGATATAATCTTGGAACTTCCATGATTACCCACTTGAAGATGAAAGTATTTTATACTCTATGCTTTTAGTTGTTAGAGCTATAAAAGCAAACAAAAATGCTTTCTATGTTGTTGCTCCTACTTTACTGGGAACCAAAGAATGTGTACTTATGTTGAAAGTAGACTAAACGGTATTCTTTTCTTATAGCATGCTAAATGTTTGGGCAGGTTTGCTTAAAACTCTTTCTGTATAAATCAGCTCATTAGGTTTTCTCTTGAGGTAGGGATGCTGCAATTTCTTCTTCCTGTCAGTCTTTCTACCAAGACAGTGTTTTATTGGTCTAGCTCAGCAGGAATAATAGACAGCAAACAGCTTTACTGGTCACCTGTCTGCTTTGATTTAGTACACTGGTTTAGTACAATGGTTAATAGAACATTACTGACCAGATAACATAGATGTCACATCCCTAGAAAGAAGAAAAAACATAGCAGTTCAATTCCCAGTGTGAACCTCAGACTTTTTTGTTTTTTGATTTCCCAAATAAAAATAAGAATCTGTACTGACCTTTCACTTGGCTATTCTGGTTTTAAAGGATGAGCTAGAGGCTATGTGTTTTCTGTACTGATGTGGCATTTATTGAATACTTTTGTACCGTGAGTAGAATCTGAGGTGTTTTGCAAGAAAAAAAAAAAGGAAGGCAGACTATAAATGCAATAGTAAGTAATGTTAGGAGTAACTAAATTAGGAGTAAGTTAGGAGTAACTAAATTTTCCTTAAATGTAACAATCCAGATTGCTAGGAAACTTATGTATATATAAGTACATATCTTTTTCATCATTACATTTTCCATCTTCTCAAGTTCACATTTTACATGAGTTACATTTCTGTTTCAAGCATGAAAGTCCATGTACAGATAATATCACATTGCTTCATGTGTGGAGACCTTATAAGAGTATGTTTCCAGTTTCTCTTTCCCACCCCTTATGCCATTATTGTCACATTTTATTTAACATATGCTTACAAACACATGATGCATGGTTATAATGATTTATAGTTACACATATTTTACAGTGAGGAGGATCAAAATTTTGCCACTCCCAAATGTGCCTTTTGGGGTATTGATTTTAAGCAGGTTACTAAGAAATAAAAGACTCATAAAGAAATTTTGACCCTCTCTCTTCATTCTTAAAGGAATTCGGATAGGAAAACCTACTTCAGGAAAGGGACCTTAGCACAAATCACCTTAGCACGCATGAGGTGACTGGAAGAAATCTAGCAAAGCCTGTGTCCTCCCCTCTGTCCCGTGGTTCCTGGGCTGCCTAGTAAGAATTTGTCACTTGTTTTGCTCTTTCTCTGAGACCTGTAAATTGCCTGTTTCCCCTTTGGAATCTTACACCCCTCCCTTCCTTCTCCTTTGTCCTATATGGCATACAAACCTCAACTGCTCAGTGCCTCTTTGGGTTACACTCTCATGGGCCCACAAATGTACATTCATATGAAAACTTTGGACATTTTCTCCTGCTAATCTGTCTCTGTTAATTTGATTATTACCCTGTTAAAAGAATTTAGAGGATGAGAGAAAAGTTATTTTTTGCCTCCACAACTGCAATCAAAATAGGAAAAAAATTACATTTAACCTTCATTTTTACTTTTCTGTCACTCTTTGTTTCTTTGCAGATATCCACGTTTCTGGCCTATACAAAAATTCTCCTGTCTAAAAATTTCTTTAAGCATTCCCTGTAGGTCTGGTGAGAATGACTTTCTCAAGGTTTTTATTTGTCTGATAAAAATCTTTATTTCTCCTTCATATATATATATATATATATATATATATATATATATATATATATACATACATATTTGCTGAATATAGAATTCTGTTTGGAAGTATTTTTCAATACTTTAATATATGTCACTCCATTGTCTTCTATGCATGATTTCAGATGGGAAGTCTACTCTCATTTCTATCTTTATTCCTCTGTAGGCTATGTTTTATTTTTCTTTTGGTTACCTTCAAGATATCCTCTTTGTTGTTGGTTTTCAGTAGTTGGAATATGATGTATATCAATGTATGTGGTTTTCTTTTCTTGTTTGTTTTTGGTGGAAATAAAAATAATGAAAAATTATGTCTCTATAAAAATGAGGTAAAAAAAACTGATAAAATCACAAAAGTTATTTGTAAACATACTAATAGTAACATTGTATCTTGCTTACTCTTTCTATGTCAAAGAGAAAATAAACAGACTTTAAATGGGGGTGGAGAAGGTCTATAATGAGTTTGTTTTGGTTTGGCTGGTTAACTGACTTCTAGAATCTCTATTCAGTAAGAATATATATCTAAGTTTTATCTCCAATCTTTAATTCAATAGCTGTATTGTAGGATTTAAAATCACTTAAAAATATATACGCCAATACAATAGAGAAATCAAAGAACTTGAGTGGTTGTCAAGATATGCTATATTTATGACAATCCTAGGATTTTTATCAGCTTTCCAGTAGGCATAGGCATAAAATCACAAGCAAAGAAATACATTTATCCACATCAAGATATAGACCTAAGCATGAGGGGGCGAGATTTGTATTAAAATGACTCACCCTACGATATAACATTTTAGCTACCAACATTTTAGTGTATACTATTCATTTATGGCCCATGACACTTAACATTTGTTGGATAAATGCACAGGAACTAGAAGAGGCTACTGAACTCTGCAGGGCTCTGCTCACCCACCCTTTCCTATTTCCCCCACAGTCATGTTTTGCAATTTCACTTCCTACTGAAAAAAAATATTGTTAAAAAGGGAAAAACAAACAAAAATCAAAACCCACAAACAAAACAGCAGAAACAACAGCAACAACCACAAAAATATGTTTATTTCTGCTACTTGAAGTGAACTGACTGTCTTGTACAGACTGTGTGTGTATTAGACTAAGATCCCCCCATGCTTTACAACGATGATACACTATATGAGTTGAGATATGCTTTACCTACTAGTTTAGATTAGGTTATAGTCTGAGTCTCAACATCTTTTGCATATCTTCCTAGGATGTAGGTTACTTCTACATTTGATGTAAGGTAGATTAGTTTATATTCAAGACGTTTGACTTTAAAGTGGTTGGCAATTATAACAGGTTTCAATAAGATTAGAGAGCAAAATAAGTTTTCAAGGATGTTAGTATTTGGAGAATCACAAAATTCTTGAGGTCAATTACATAAAAATTGAATACTTCTGCATGAATTTTTGAATTATCTGAATCTGATCGTTCTCTACTTATTCTCCTATTATCTCTTAAAATAAGCTTTTAATTCAGGTGTAATGGTCTCCACTTCCATTATTGCTCAACTTCATGGTGGTGTGAGTTTACACCTTGCCTGGGTACTTTTCTCAAAGCTTTCCTTGACTTCTCTCCTATGTTCTGGAGGAAGGTGGAAACATATCTGGAAAGGGGGACAAGGTGATACATGTTTTTTCTGGATGTTGCTAATGTTTTATTTCTTGATATTTGTGGTAGCTATATAGATATGTTTACTTTATAAAATAAATTCAGAAATCTACATTCTCTCAGTTCATTTGATTATATTTAAATTTTTAAAATATTTAAAAGTAAAGAAATTGTCAGAAAGTGCTGATGTTTAGTAGTGTGATGCTGCAAAAGTGGTCTGGAATAGAAATAACTACATAAAGGAACCATGAAAGATTGAATGGTTTAAAGAGCTCAATTTAATATATAAAACTATTAATTCAAGGATCTGAACTTGTGTTCATATTGCACATAATAAAATATTTTAATGACTTAATTTTGTATATAAAATAATATTAGTTACTGTAGCATAAATAGTTGCTGGTAAACATTTTCTAGTATATACTATAAGTGGGATAAATGTTAAAGGTATCTTTATATATAACCTTTAACTAGTGTCTATTTTATACATTTTGCTTTGCTTTTGTCTATAAGTGTATTTTTCATATATTTATTTGTTATATCAGTAAAAGTTATATATGGTTACTCTAATTTTTATTAATTTACATGGATTCCCTTCAAGGAAATTGGTGCCATTTCAACAAATTAAAACATGGAAAAGAAATCCTATATTGTTATATATAACAAGAAATGTACACTGTATGATAATGTAACTTATATGTTGTTTAATAGTCATACTTGTCTCTATTTTCTTTTATAATCCACCCTATTTTATTTTGTTTTTATTGTAAAATAGTACGATATTGACCTACATTACCTCTCCTCTAGGATGTACTGCACATGCAGCTAACAATTGTCAAATCATCCATTGTTCAATATACTTGTGAGGTTGTCTCCATCGTCTGAGTTCTTTACAAAGACAAATGTTCTGTGAAAAAAACAAAACAGAACAAATAAATAAAAAAATACTTCATATCTACATGACCAACTAAAATATTTAACGTTTCCTTTTCTTTTGAGAGAATTGTAATATTAAAATTTTAAAACTACACTCAAACCCCTTCCATTCAACATTAGAGTCCATTCATACACTTAACATTGACTTGAAGTTTCACTAACAAAACTGTGATTTTATTTCTAGATCTTTCTGTTACCATTTCATTTCTTTTTCTCTTGTAGAGTTTAAAGTTAAGTATCTATATGTACCAGGATATTCAACTTAAATATTACACAATAATCAGGAAAATGGTGAAAGAAATGGCCTTCTTCCAGTTTAATATGCTTTTTAACTTTAAGTATTGCTTTTTTACTCACTCAGCTGCTAATCTGCCATTCCAGTGACTGTAAGCAAATTAGGACCCTGCATGCATATAGCCCCAAAGTTACATAATAAAAAATCATTATTTTATGATTATATTATATAGCACAATGTTTTCAAATCTAGGGAAGAAGAGAGAAAATTATATTACCATGTACTCTAATAAATTTGATGAATCTGAGGTTACTAATGAATGACTAGAGGTGGAGGTCTATCTTTATAGCTTTTAGGTCTTGGAACTAGAGGATATGCCTTAATTGTCCTCTTACTTTCATTTTTCCAGTTGTGAAAGGTTGGCTGTTTGGAATAAATAATAAATTATAGAATTTTAACCAAGTACCAAGTAAAGCATATAATACTGGTAAATCTCTATGCAACTCATATCAATTAAAGTATGGAATTCTTGATTGTATATAAACAAGATATCCTCTAGTTTAGAATTGTCATTTCACTGCATCATACTGGAAATGCTTTGAAAAAAACACTTTTTTTTATATAATGTTGACCTAGTTGTACACTGATATTGCCGAATTGAGTTGTCTATGTAAATCTGTGAATGGTTTTCTTCCATTATGGCCTATAGAACACACTCTAAAACCCTCAGTGGTTTGTCATTGACTAGAGAATCCCAAGTTAATAGCAAGATATTCAAGGATGTCAATTAACTACCTTTTAATGTTCAGATTCCGCTATTCTCTACGTGAATCTTTAATTCTAACCAAATGGTATATTCATAAATCCTTCTATACTCATCACATTTTATCTCTAACTTTCCCTTCCTCCCAAACCTTATTAAGTATCATCTCTTAGTGCATAACACATTATCTTGAATTGTGTTTTTCTAAAACATGATTTCCACAACTTAGCTACAAATATTTTGAGGCTAGGGACTATGTTTTGTTTGTTTGTTTGTTTTGATTGTTTGTTTTTTCATATTCATAGCACCTGGCATAGTGTTCGAATATAAGTGGGGCTAATTAATTATTGATTGTAATAATGGATATGGTATGATATTATTGAAAACTCAGTCATGTGAACTAAGACACTATACTCTCATTTGCAACATTCATGAAGAAAGTGATTTATGGATCTTTCCCAAGACATGCTCTTTCCACTACCAGGAGGATCACTGTTTCTCCCACTCACCCACCCTGCCCCAATCCTGCTGGTCTTTCTGTTCTTAGCTTAATCTTCCACTTCCTGGTGTATAAAGTTCTTGATCTTCTCATATGAAACCCGTTTTTCATGCTGTATAATGTTACAGACTTGTATGTTTCCCATTTATATAACTCACAGTTATAACAAATTACTTTAAAACACACACACACACACACACACACATACACACATATGCCTTTGTCTCGAAACACACTTATATATGTATATATATATTATATATATATGTGTATATATGTGTGTATATATATATATACACACACACATATCTAGAAACACACTTATATTATCTAGAAACATATCTAGAAACAGATATGTTTCTAGATAAAATATAAAATATATGCTAATAAGCATCATGTCTGTTTTTTCATCCTGGTATACACATGTCTAGAACAACTTTTAGAACAGGTATAGAACACAAAAGTTGCTTAATATATAATAAAACAACTTATTATAGGCATAAATATTTTAGATGAGACTATTGGTACCTATTTTTATGACTACATGAAATAATAGCCAGATCTTGAGACTCTCCTACTTTCAATCCTCTGGAATATTTTGTAAGGATGAATCACTCCCACCATTTCTGTCATTTTTGGGGCTCATCCAAATAACCTCAAAAAAATAAGTTCTTTGTGCTTTTAAATATGTATTATACCAAATGCTTGTTTTGGCTGAAACTTAAGGGTGGGTTGGTATGAATGAAATAGTCTGTTGTTAATAACCAGTTAGCCTGAAAGTCTTCTATAAGACATGTCAAAACATTATAAATTTCATTCATATTTTAGTTAAAAACAATATGAAACCCTTCACTTTGCTATAGCCCCTTCAAAAAAAATTCTTATTTAAATCAAATGTAATTGAGTTCATAAAATTGATAGTTTTTTTCTTCTTTTATTTTTTTTATTATTTTATTATTATTAGTTTCAGGTACAAAACAATGCAATAGTTATCCTTTTCACCCCTCACAAGTGACAAGCCACTCCCCCCATCCACTGCCCCCCACCCCCAATATCATACATATCTATTACAATTCCACTGACTCCATTCCCACACTGTACTCCACCTCCCATGACTATATATGTATTAAATTATAGTTGACATATAATATTATTCAACAGCAGCTTCAGATGTACAGTGCAGTGGTCAGGCCTCTACACCGTCCATGAAGTGGTCTCCCTAACAAGAAATGAGTCCATCTGGCCTCCTAAAAAATATTTACAACATTATTTATTATATTTCCCAAACTGTATTTCTATCCCTGAGGCAATATTGAAGTTACTAATTTGTATTGTCTCGTCCCTTCCTCTTCTCCCTATCCTCACCTCCTCCCATCTAGCAACCATCAGTTTTTCCTCTGTGTCTCTGAGACTATTTCTGTTTAGTTTGCTCATTTATTCAGTTCTTTACATTCTAAATATAAGTGAGATCATATGGTATTTGTCTTTCTCTGACTGACATTTAATTTAGCATAATGTTCTCTAGGTCCATCCATTTTAAATAATACTAAATTATCTTATGCCTTGTACAAAAGCAATTTTCTCTCTCTCTCTCTCTCCATATATATGTATATATATATATATATATATATATATATATATATATATATATATAATCTGTATCTATATCTATATCTATATACATATATCTATCTATATATCTACATCTATATCATCTATAGCTATATCTATCTATATGAAACCCAGATAAATGACTGATTAAAATGCACTGCATGACACAAATGCTAGGCATTCAAAGGACAGGTATTTGATCACCTGTGCTTTATATATGTGGTCAAAAGCAAATCAGATAAACAAAATATTTATATATAGTCATCCAGCCAGCGTTAAAAGTTAAACACAATCTTAGCATAAGTTTTTGCATAAGAAAGTTTCACTTTTTTAAAGCTCCTTTAGTTACAATTTTCACAGCAATAACCTACATCATGTGCAAAATTAGAGCAAACAAGTTGTATCACTAAGAGCCATCACACAGGCATGTGATTTAAAATCACTCTCCTGAAGTTTATGCCAGTGGGTCTCACATCGATCCTAGGTAGGACAGCTAAACTTAGATATCCTCAATTTACATTCCAGTCAATAATGGAAGATACTACTCTCTATATGTGAGACTGTAAGTAGAGATTAAAAAAAAGTATTTAATACACTAATGAGTGGAATATTTCCAGTCCTTTAGAGGACAAGTGCTCCAAGTACTAGGTGCACATTAAGCTCATAAATGTAATTAATGTCTCCAATAATTTTTTCATTAAAAAAATGGTTTGACGCAAACCTTTTAAAGTGTATTAAATAAAATATTTTTAAATGACCGATAATTCCTGTGGACATTAGTTTTCCATTTGTTATTATTTTTCTGGCTCACCCATATATACACTTTAGTGGCTTTTCTAATTTGGCAACAGACAGAAAATGTTATTGATAAATGTTGAAATAGTGTTTGTATGCTCACTTGTGTAATTAGTTGCTCTGAAAAATTATCAAAACTTAAAACAAATACATTAATACAGTAAAGAAATGAAACAATATTATGGAAAACATTGTAATATTGATGCCATGGTGTATATTGTCATGTGTTTCAAATGATATGTTTTTGGCTAATAATTTTGGTAAAATGTCAAAAGAGAATAAAACAATGACCATGAAGAGGAAAACACAACAATAAAATAAAACATTAAAATTAGAACTACTGTATCTACGCTAATATGAAAAAGTAACAAAATCTTAGGCTAGTTATAGGTTGAATCTAGATTATATGAATGCACATATTTTTGAGAGGTGGATAATATTTAGGAAAAGCTATTCAAATATGAAAAACCATGCCAAATGAGCATAGTTAACTTTTTATTGTAAACCCCATTAATCAACAGTAGTGACTCACATTTGAATATGTTCATTTTAACTTTTTTTTAATTTCAGCTTTACTATGATTTTTATTAACATCATCATCACATATGATAGAACATAATTCTATTGGCATAAATACATTCTGGTTATGCAAGTTCAGCAAGCTTTATATTAAACCTTTTTAAAATTAAAATTTATTGGGGTGACAATGGCTAGTAAAATTACACAGGTTTCAAGTGTACAATTCTGTAAGACATCATCTATATATATCATTGTGTGATCACCCCCCAGGGTCAGTTCTTCTTTTGTTACCATATATTTGATACCATTTGCCCTATATTAAACATTTTAATTCTATAACACATACTCTATTTTATATTCCTTATAATCAAGATATGATGATAACTAGCAATTGTGTAATAAAAATTTGTTTTAGATAGTGATTTTCATCATAAGGATAAACAACTTGACTATATTCTGAGAATACTGTTATTAACATTAAATCAAAATCATATAAGTAGAAGCTGAAGGAATGGAGAGCTTTCAATTTCTTCATGAGACAATTATTTTTCATAACTTTAATTTTGTCTTTAAAAACTGAATATCTAAAACTCAGAAAATTAAAAATAAAAATATGTTAAAGCTCATTGCAAAGCAAATATAAATTAACTTGTTGTATCCCACTAGTGGATATTATTTTATTCATTAACCATGTATATGCTTTTAATTCAACTGCTAATGATAATTAAACACTTAGAGAGATAAAATCCTGCCAAAGAAGTTGGTTGGTAGAGTTACCTCTGATACAGGAGTCCAGAAAAATATAATATAGAGGGAGGCGGAAAACAAATTTGAAGTAAAGTTCTTATGATACAGAGAAAAGATTCTTTCAGACCAATGCTCAGACTAGAAATTATAATTTTTTTACAAAAATACAAAGTGATCTATAATTCTCTTTCTGTGGAGACTGTCACAGATTTTTTAAGTAGAGAACACTGAAAGAGCACTTCTAAAATACATTTATATAGAAAAGAGTAAGATATCTGGAAGATCGTGCATTTGTATATATCTATCTACACTGTAAAATAAGAATATAAACAGTTAGGGTCATAAAAAGATAGTACCTTTGAGAAGCATACAAAAGGTTTTACCTCGAATATTAGTAGACAGAGTGTTAGACAATTTTATTTGTATTATAGCATATCTGAAATCTAACAGTGACAAGGAAAACATGAACTGCACCCTCAAATGAAAAACAAATAAAAAAACAAACAGAATTTGAAAGAAGACTGAAACATTTTTTTTTTCCATTCCTTGACACAGATGCATCATGAAAAGACAGAATCTATTGTATTTTGGAACAATTCTCTTCTTAAAATTTTCCTGAATTCATGCACCAGGTTTCACTTTAGCTTCTACTTCTATATATGATATCTGTTAGCACATTGGGTATAGGGCTTTCCATAACCCAGTTATTCTACAAGTGTCTTTGTGTGTATTTATATATGAATATACAGTGTTTTAATTCAGTTCAAGGTATGGCCCCATTTATTTTCTTTTGTCCATTCTACACGTTTGCTACTTAGAGGATAATCTGGCACTTGGGCCAGTTTAGGTATCATTTCAGTTCTCAATTCCTTTGCTGAGTTGCTTTGGGTTGGCTCTGTGTGTTTCTCTCTGCCCTCCNACACACCCTGGCCTACTAGTGCCCATTCATCCTGGTTCCTCTGTCCAGAAATTTGAATTTCTATTTGTTTTAGCCACTAGCTCTTTCACACAGCTCTGAGACTAGTATGGCCCTCAGGAGAAGCCCTCCAGAGAAAAGAGGAAAAATGGGAAACCCGTGTCGTAGGTCATTTCTCCAAATTTTGACTCCCTTCTAAGTATTCAGATGATTTATCTTCTGAATTCTTTAGTAGTTGCCTTTTGCATTTTGCATGGGATGTTTAATTATAATTAGTGAGGAATATGGATGTTAGTAGGCTTACCCCTACATGCCAGAAGAGCTAAATAGTCTAGAATTTTAACGTGATACTTTATTTAAATTCTAAATGTAAGTGCATCTTTTTGTTAATGACAGTGAGAACTCAGCCACTGCTTGAAATAATGTTATTTCATTTCAAAGCCCCACCTTCTCATTCCTATAGAATTCTATGTGGAATAATAAGATTGTGAGATTTCATAATAATTCACTTAGACAACTGTAATTATTCTTAGATATAGCATCATGTATTTTTTTATTCATGTATTATTTGACTATTCATTGTATACATATTGCAAATATTTTAATTTTATAATTTTTTTACTATTACAGGTTCATACATATTATATTATGATGTACACTGAATTATGATTATGGTAAATAATTATGAATTTAATATTAATTTAGTTATATACCAAACCATAAAATCATGATGTACAAGGATGATGTGCATTAATTATGTCATTTTAGTTAAAGTTAATTGTGTTGTAGACGTGAGAAATAATAATTTCACACTTTACTTGAATATTATTAACAATTTAAAAATATTATATTTTAAATAACATAAAATAAACTGGAAATTATACTAAAAAGAATTTTAAACATTGAAGAGAATGCATAATCGGGATGATTAAAGACACTATAATGTATCTAGGGTTATAGTCACATTTTGATTACATGTACTCAATTGAGAAACTTGGTGAAAAAATATTTCTATAGGAATAAATTAAATGTTTTACTGACTATAATCATCCATCAGATGGTTTAAAGGAGTTTTTATCATCAATTCCTTTTATATTTTATGATTTAAGCATTAAAATTTTAAGTTTTAACCAACATAAACTCAAATGCAATTTAGTTACATTAAATTATAAATTTAAATGTTTGATATGAGCTTCACATTTAGATATTCCCATACTAGTATTATTGTTCAGTTAAACAAACAGGTTTATCCCTCTCAAAATCTTTTGTTTTGCATATTTTAAAATCAATTAGCTTGAGCACATATCTGATATGGTTAAAGTATAATGTTTTAATGCATCTATATTGTTAAGACTTGTATTGGCTTAAGATTAAAATACATTTTGCCCATTTTTGAAAATTTTAAGAAGAAATAATATTACCATGTTAGAAACAGATCTATTTTATTATCTAATATTATGTACTAGGCCATGACTTTTACAAATTTTTAAATTAATAAGATTCTTATAAATAGATGTGCCTTGGTGTAGAGAGTTCTTATTAGAGAGATATGCAATCCTCAGTAATACAACCAAGTTAAAATCATAGTTTGACAGCATATGCTTTTCATGCCATTATAATCTAGATTCTCTCATTTTAATTATCTATTACCTCTTGTCTTACGAAAGCCAAATAAATTACATAATACATTTTATTCAATCGAAAGCTTCAGACATTACATGTTTTCTTACAATGAATAGCTTTACTTTCTACAATTACTGACCTGATTTATACAAATGATTATATACCTACCATACAACTGTCTGTGAGCCATGCTTTTATTTATGTTAGAGAAATTTATTATCTAATTGATATTTTAATGAAACATTTTTAAACATATGTTGAAAATGCTCATTTGAACTGATATTCGACAAAACATGTTCACATTTTTATAAATTATGATAGGTAAAGCATCTGTTAGCCGTCAATAGGTTACTTGTATTCTTACCATTACCTATGTTCAAAAATGTGTACTTTTTGAAGGCAAATAATATGCTGGTAGTTAATAATGTCATCCAAAATTGAAAAAGCAGTAAGCAACTCTACAATCACCAAAAGAGAAGATCAATTTTCTCCTTGTATTGAAATTGCCTTTTCCCAGGTGGTCAATTGCACTTGTCATCTGTTATTTTGGAAAATATACAGGATTTAATAGATGAGGTATATCAAACTAACTACATTAGGAATGCACCAGCTGTCAATATGGCTTTAACCCAACTTCATCTTTTGGGAAAAGCAAATTCCAAATTACAGACAGTATACTATTAGTCTGATAGAACGATTATAAGTTCCACCATCTGTTGCACATTTCACAATTAATTGTGATTTGTTTTCTCTAAAAATGTATACTTTCTTTGTTGTATAAGAAACAAGCTATAATGGAATATTTATCTGGTAGTGACACACCAAACTATCAGTTAAATAGTGCCACATATTTTCACATTAATTATCCTGAAAACCAATTACAGATATTAATTCAAAAATAGTAATTCCATACCAATGAATTCAATTTAAGTTGTATATGGATTAAAATTGCCTTGATATTTCTTTCCAAGTATTACTATGGTGCAAATCATGAAAAATGAAACCAAGCAAATGCAAATCAAATTTTCTGCTATAATTTTTATAGCTACTAATAGCTAATACTATTAGAGATAGGGTGCTCATATTATCATCATAGAGTGCTAGTTTATCATTTAACACTTCAATTTCTTATGCAGCATATCATGTTACATTGAACATCTAAATTACTTTGTAATTTTTGGAAAAAATGGAAAAATCTCTATCAAATTGCGATATGTTATGCAAGTTATTGTTTATTAAATTCTTATTCCATTTATATTGCAATTACATTGTGAACTCATTTCTGATTTTGATAGCTTCTACCATTTCAAAATAAAAGAGGATAGCCTTTTTTCAAAAGTATTTGATGTGTCTTCTGGAACAAACAGTTAATTTTAACATCAACTTAGTTTTAAGGTTAACCTACAAAAAAGTCTTAAATAATTAATGTCCGTTCCACTTCTTACTAACCTACCTATTTTGGATGAACTAATTTCAAATGTTTCTGCTGAAAGATTGATTAAACTATATTGCCATTCTCTGCTTTTTACCCTAATGTGTCTATATTCTACTTGGCACAATGACAACACACTTAATAATTCTCTATTTTATGATTACTGTTATTTTGCATAGTTCTGGAAACTTATTCAATACAAAACATCTAAACTATCTTTATTTACATATATTATAAATATGAATGTGTTCTTGAGTTATAAAATTACACTAATACCTCGGTTTGTGAAAATAATCCGTTCCGGAAACAAACTATTCATATTGCAAGAGCTCTCTCATTTACCAAGTTAAAATGTTTTATTAGGTGGGTGCAAAATAGGTGTTTTTGCCATTACTTGTAATTACTTTTGCACCCACCTAATAGAAATGTTTGCTCATCTTGCGGAACACTTGCAAACAAAGTTACTCGGCAATCCACTTTAACTACTGTACTTTTCTGTCAGTTATAAGTACAAATATCTTAAATAAAGCTCTAGAACTGAGTCAAGTATGGAAACATAAATCTAATGAAATAAAGATTTGTGCATTTTGCAGGAATATTGCTAGCTAATAGTTATAATTACTATTGATGGTATTTACATTACAACATAGCAGGCACTTTGGACTCATAGTTACTAACTTACTGTTCTATGAGACCACATTGGAAAAGTCAACCATGCACCATTGGAAAGCTGCCCAAATTTGTGGACATCTTTCATACCACATGTTTCACAAAAACAATTATTTGGGGGAAGTTTTTCTAATTTTAGGTAATATTATTTGTACATATCTAGAAATAACTATCCATCTATTTTTCATAAAATGAAGAAAGGAAACAACATGAAACAATTACAAAAATTGAGCTATTAATCATCTTAAAATAACCATGTCCAAAATTGTTTATTCATTAACCCAATATGTCCAGGTTTTAGAATTCACTGACTTTTAGAGTTATCAGATGTTTATCTCCAATGTGGACTGGGTTCTATAAGATATTCTGGTAGAAAAATAGGATGCATGTGATTTAAATTCTCCTGTGAAAATCCTTATCACCATATAGAGACTTAAAAAAGCTACATGTGAAAGCATATTATTAAGTTATAAGCTCTACATTGATTGTATAAATGAATGGTTTGAGAAATGAGGGCACAATATAAAGCTCTATCAAGAAGTACTTGGCGTAAGAAATGCAATGATCAGTAGGTCTCAAAATAATTGGAAAGAGCAGTGAGATCTGATAGACATGCTGAGGACCAATCCTGTTGCAGGTACTCTACTAAGTACTTTATATTCACCAACTATTTTAATTTGCATAAAGATCTCATGAGGTAGGAATTATATCATTTTTAAAAATAAAGAAATTAAATTTCAATTAGGTTAACTAAGTTCTGTATAATAGTTAATAATTAACAGTCATAGTTTTATATTTCAGAGGTGTTGTACAGATTAGATGAAATATGTATACAAAAACAAGCTACAAATATACAGTATCATTATTTTGGATGTAACCTATTTCAGATAACTGTGAAGGGACTGAGATTTTACCATACTTGCAAGATAACAATTATCTTTCCAGTTTCATATATATTGGCAGAAGATATGAGACTCTTGGGGGTGAGACAAAGCACAGTTTATTATCATAGCAATAGCAGTGGCCAGAGTAATATCAGTGTACTGGTTCCTTGAGCCTCAATCCTCAGTGCTATGTGATGCATGCCTTACACTTTCAGTAGAATATGCTACAGGGAAGAAACCCTGAGACTAGCAAACCCTTATCTTACATGTTGTTTGATGGCAAACATGACCAAATTGTCATAGAAGGAGATATCTTATTTTCCTATATTAGGTAAATGTGTTCTAGAGAGAGATACTATATGTTCCATAAATATTTGTTGTAAAACACTTTTGAGAAGACAGTCCAGAGCAATATGGTCACTAATGTCTTTGTACATAAACATGCAGAAGTGTGAGCAAGAATTGTCTCTGGGCACCTATATATATAATGATATTTGATACATAATAATAAATGAACAAATGTTAATTAGCAATATTCTCAAGGTCAAAATAGAGGAATCAAATATCAAGTAAAATAGCAATACCTAACAAAATGAAGTAGGATATTGCATGGTATGATAGAGACAATATTTTAAATGTTTAAATGTTTAAAGTATGTATATGATTAAGGTAGGAAAATATGTGAAATTATTTTGGTTAAAAAGAGCTCCATTTGGGTTGGAGTTATTTAAAATAATGTTTTGGAGATCATGACTCAAGATGATCTTCATGAGTAAGGCTAAGGAATAGTGAAATGAGGTCAGCTTTAATGCTGATAGGACCTCATATAAGATGTTATCTGGGGCTCTTAGGAAAGAGTAGTTCTGGTTCACCTGGAGAATGCCAGGGCATGCATACAGTAACTAAAGAGCAGTTCATTTTGGAACTCTGTTTAAGTGTAAAACCACAGAGGTTTACTATTGGTTTAGAGGCTGGTTGGAGATAAATTTTCAAATAGTTGCACTTCTTACCAGAAATGTGACAGGAAAGGAGCTTGCAGGAACTGGCCTGAGAACAGACATATGTCCCCATTAAATCAAAAGATGGTAAAAGCAGTTGAAAAAATAAATCAATCTTTAATTTGTTTCCCTTACCTTTCCTAATTTTCATACAGGCAATGCTTTAGACTTTATGTAAAAGCCAGAAAGGTGTTCTGCTTGATACTATAATAAATGTTTGATTTAAATGCTTTTTTGTTGGAGAGAGTTGGGGTAAGATAGGGGAGGAATTAACATATAAAATAATATTTAAAATTGTTTTTTATTCAGAGATGATATATATCAAGTGCTTGTGTCTCTTTATTTTTGTACATCAGATGATTTTCAACTCGAAAAATATTTAGACAATGGTAAATTCTGGGTTGAAGCATAGGAAAGAAAATCAAATTTAATAGTCTCAATAAGCAATGTGTTAATGGAAACCTATAAATAAATCCAATATCCCAATAGAAAAATAAGGAAACAAGAAATAACAATTCACAGAAAACAGATTTAAAAATATAATAATTACTTACAAGTAAAGTCACCCTGTTTATAAGAAAAATTAAATTTTACTAAGTGTTTTATACCAAAATTGCAAAGTTAAAAATAAAAGTTTAGTGAGAATGCAATGTCAAAAAAAAGAATTTTCTGAGACTGCTAGCGGAAATGTACACTCATGCCAACTTTCTGGAAATTAATTTGTCGAGTCAATACATATTTAATGCCTTAAACATGTTCAAACACTGTGGGTACTCCATCCCAGGAATTTATATGCAAGAAATATCAGTAAGATCCTAGTCAGAATATGAGTGTTATCATATGGCACAAAGTGGTGTTAGCTGTCTTTTTCTCATCCATACACTTTCTGGATCACCAGTGCTAGTCATGAGTGGGTCGTTTATCAAATAACATGTTAAGGTTTTGCTAAGAAAGGGGTTGGTAGTGGGAAGACTCACGGTCCATACTGAAGACTGAAGAAGTAAGCAAAGTTTTATTAAGCTTGGCTACATGGATAAATCAATTTGAACTCAAGAGGCAAGGTCAGGATATAGCTAACTCACTCCTGTTTGGTGTGTGTGAAGATGGGGTAGGAATAGGAGCAGTACAAGTAAAGATCAAAAGAGAAAGAACTTCGGGGCATCCACCTGCTGAATGAAATCAGAAAGGCAATCTAATGGTACAAATGAAGGCGTCTTTTAGCTTCAGCCTCTGGGAAAGTTCTGACCATTTTTATGCTCTAAGTAAGGTTATATTCTTCCTGGTCATGGAGTAGATATGCCACATTAGACATTAAGCTCTCTCTCTTTCTCTGTCTCAATATAGACATCTACAAGGCAATCAACATTATGTATTGATTCCATATTTGCCATTTGCTTACTTTTTAAAATTTATTTTTAACTCCCAAATCAATGCTCATGCACTTTTATAGCCATTCAGACATGTGCTGAGTAGCCAAAAATTTGAGTTGCCTACTACTAGGTTCCCATTTGAGGATGAATAATGTAATGTTCTGCATTCTTGTCTCAGCTCTCATACTGTAGGAAAAGTATGCTTTTTTAGTATATTTAGAGTCACATTTTTGCATTCTTTGCTGGTGATTTTGCTGCTTAAAATGGTTCCCAAATATGATGCTGAAGTTCTGTGCATTGTTTCTAAGTGCAAAAAAGGCTGTAATGTGTTTTACTGAGAACATTTGTATTAGATAAACTTCATTCAGGCATGAGCTATAGTGCTGTTGGCTGTGAGTTATATGTTTATGAATCAACACTATATATTAATCAAGGTGACTTTATATAGAAACAAAGATAAACGGGGTTATGTATTGATAAATTAATGAAAATATTGTGACCAAAGGCTCACAGAAACATGATTAGTTACAGGAACAATGGATCAACATTTACTAATATAGTGCTTATGGGGACTTTATAGAGCATAACTACCACCAGTAGCAACAATATATATATATATATATATATATATATATATATATATATATATATATATATATATATATATANTACACACACACACCCACACATATAGTAACTGTTATGTGTGTATATGTGTTTTTGTGTAACAGTGATTGTATATATGAAAATATTTAAATAAATATCAGGTGGCCATATTCTAAGGGATGTAATTTTTTGTTAAATATTTCAAAAATTTCTAAATGCTCTACAATCACTATTATTTGCACACATACAAATAAATAAATCTCACTTCAAAAGCTTAATCTGTTACCATTTAATCAAATTATTAAAACGTGTAGACCATTTGATCTAAAAGTCCACTTTTACACAATGTTTAATGCAAAGTAAAAAGGCATATAAAAGTTATGGGTGAGAATATGCATTGCAACATCATTCATTATGATAGTGAAATATCAAAAGCAACTTAAATATCCCACAATACAGAAAAGGTTTAGTGACATATGAAATGTAAGTATTACTACATAATTTAATCAAATAACATTTTGCAGTATGGAAAGAATGAGCATATATTGTTCATTGTATAAAGAAGGTGACAAAAGTACATATCATAGAATACAAAATTAGTTACAAAATTATATATATAATTAACATATTACCATATTTATTATAATATGTGATATGTAATGAGTGCTGTGTATGTTAAATAATGTTATTAGAGTTAACAGTAATTATATATTTGGAATTTTAAGTATTTTATAACTGCATTATGTTTTTATATTTTGATTTTATTTCAAAGAAAATATGTTTCTTCCATAATAAAAATTTATATAAAGTGTTTGTGACATGAGATAATGCTTTTTAAATGTTACAGTATTCACACTGTATGTTTGTTTTAAAGTGTACTGTACTATGTATATGAAAATTTTGAAGTATTAATGCTCTCTGCTTTTTTAATAATAAAATGTAACTCAACCAGTTTAATTAACAAATTTACTTACTAGACCTGACAGGGCAACTGTAAAATAAAGGCACATTATGAAACATGGATGTTAGGAAAAACACCAAAGGAAGAAAGTTATATTTCCATATTAACAGTGTAAAACTGTATCCTAGTTGCAAAACAAGGTAACATAAATGTATAAATATGAATTTATGAGACTGTTTACTACATTTTCCCAAACTTTTACAAATATGTCTTTGGAGAGAGAAATAAAAAATCTATGGGGTTTCTTGTACAAGACCTATAAATTTCACAGGGAATTCTAAGAAATAGAAGCCAGGTTTAAACCAGAATGTTAACTAAAGGTTAAGGTACCACCAAAGTCTATTGCCTGGAAGGAAACAGGTAGAACAGAAGGAATTCCTCTTAGCAGAGAAATGAGTACATAAGAACTAGAGCTTTCAAGCTCTACAGTCAACTCTTTGAGTCCTCTTTGATTGAAGCTTGAAAGTGCTGAAGAGGCTAAAGCTGCATTCAAAGCAGTGACTTGAATATAGGGCAAGTTTCTTCTCAGAAAAAATGGAAATGGTAATATTGCACTGAGTTTGGGACTTTACCAGAAGTTTACCCAAAAAAGCAATTTAGGAATATGATTGCTTGTGTCTCCCTTTGACTCTTTTATTTATTTATGCCTGCAAATACGTTTTTTTTAAACTACCACCTTCCAAATTAGAAATATCAACTCAGAAATTTTCATGAAAGAACCATTGAAATTCAAAACTTTTTTATTGCTGTACCCAACAAAGAAATGGGCTCTCTTCCTTTTACTCCTTGGGAATGGTACCAGCTAGCATGTCTTGAATATCTACCATGTGCCAGACACTGTAAATGCTTTATATGTATTAATTCATTTAATTCTTATTAACCACTTTACAAAGTACCTACTTGTTTATTGCAGTTTTACCTAATTTGAGCCATAAAGCTGTTTAATGACAGTGTTAGCTTATAAGTGGAGCCAGTCTGGCTTCAGAATACTGGATGTTAGCTAGTACCCTAGAGCAGCCATGATATAAAATAGATAACAAAATGAACACCCCACCAAGATAGATTTAAATACACTGTAAATCCTCTCTTAACATCCTTGGTAGGTTCTGTGACTTTAAGCAAAACAACACATAATGAAACCAATTTCACCATAGGCTAATTGATGTCAACATGAGTTAAGTTCCTATGGCATCTCATCAACGTTATGACCAAATGATGTAGACCAAAACAACATTATTCAAAGAACTGCTATGTTCACTTCAACACATTGAATAAATAAATCTAAATATGTTACCCATTTTTTGTCTAAAAATATTGTCCGTATTTGTATCCCCCCAAATAGTCTAAGAAGACAAATGTAACATCATTGAAGAAAATGACCAATAACATATCATTACCTGAAAAAAACAAAACAACAAAAACATTAAATTAGCCCAACAAACAAAATAAATTAGCAAGAAACTTTCTTTTGCTCTGAGTTGAATAAAGTGGAAATATTGTGATATTTACAAAATGTAGTGTTCTAAGAGCAAACAGGTTATAATGTCATTTTTCTGTTGATGTTGGCAATTCTCATTGTACCTGTGTTATACTCAGAATATTTAGTTTGTTTAATCTCTGTCTTTCTTCCTATAGGAAAGTTCCATGAATGTAGGAGTCCTGTTCATTTTAACCAATCTTGTGTCCTTAGTATTCAGTATATTACTGGGAATGTAACAACAGTACTTATTCAGTGAAAAAAGCCATAAATAAAGAGAGTTTCAGATTTAATTTCAAAATATTGTGTTTATATAATGCACAGTCAAAGGAATATTTGTTTCAGGGTGTGACTAAGATATAAAACATAGAAAACTTACATATGTACAATAGTAAAATTTTATAATCTCTTATATGTTTATCTCGGGATTTTTTTTTCATAAAACTTTAGAAGGTAGAAAAACCATCTATTGGAAATATGGGTAATTTAGATAATTTTAACAAAAAAATGGATTCCAATTTACACTGGGACTATTCACAAAATCATAATTTTGTGCTAGTGTCACAAGATTTTAATTTATGCACCATTTGAAAAACAGTGATATAATTGTAAAAAAAACAAATCTTTTTTTCTTTTCATTTCAGTGTGTCAAGTCGTATTTGGTTTACTTCCAGATGACTTTTAGAATCATTTATTAGTTTTGAAAAATAAATATCTAGAGCCTTCACAGAAAATACATTTGCAACTAAAAATCAGTCCTTTCTCTCCAAGAGCATGGGATTTATTCAAGATCTATTTCACAAAAATTGAATTCTAAAATTTGAAAATGTTTAAATCAAACAGAGAAAATCAATAAAAAAATACTAAATAGCAATGTGAATTATGGGTTTCATGGCATTTTAATTTAAGACCACGCCCAATCCGTTGATTCAAAAACCAACAACCTCACAGTCATCAGAAAGGGCAACCTGTTTGGAACTCAATGAAAGACTCATCACTAGTGTATTGTCATTATTTGACCCAACATGAAGCTCTGAGGATAAGCCTCATTCCCAGGGTGGTACAGCTGTTTCACCTCACTCAGAGCTCAGCTCAAGAGGAAAAACAGTAGCCTCAGGCATTGAAAAAATCAGCTGCAATTATTTAACCTAGAGGTTACCTAAGGTACACACAATATTAGTTTTGACAAACAAGAATAGTGCTAAATATCTAAGGGTGATATCTGGGGAGCAGAAAGCATATAGAGGGTTATGAAAAGTCCTGACCTATTCCTGGTGATTGAGAAAGCTTCAGGCATGCCCAGGAAAGTGCTGCAGTTATTGACCTCTGGTTTTCCTCAAACTACTGCACAGCAGTGAGTGAAATATATGGCAGAATTATACAATGCCTATATATCGAAGGTGACCCTAACACACACACACACACACACACACACACACACACACACACAGAGAGAGAGAGAGAGAGAGAGAGAGAGAGAGAGAGAGAGAGAGAGNACACACACACACACACACACACACACACACACACACACACACAGAGAGAGAGAGAGAGAGAGAGAGAGAGAGAGAGAGAGAGAGAGAGAGAGAGATTTCCTTCTAAAGGTAGAAGGATTACTGGCTCAAATTCATAGACACAGACAATAGTTTAGTAGTTACCAGAAGGTAAGGGGGGAGGTCAAATATAAGGTGATGGAAGGAGAACTGACTCTGAGTGGTGAACACAAAATGTGATATGTAGATGATGTATTACAGAATTGTACACTTGAAACCTATGTAATTTTAATAACCATTGTTGCCCCGATAAATTTTAATGGAAAGAAACAAAAAAACTTAAGGAAGAAATTGTCTGACGACTAAGCTATAGTAACTGCTGATTCAGGTGCATCCACAAGTTTGCATGATTTGTATAGACTGGCTCAACATGATTAATAGACTGGATGTTTGTGTACCCCAAATTCATATGTTGAAACCTAATCCCCAGTGTGAAGGTATTTGAGGTGGGGGCTGTGGAAGATGCTTAGGTCATGAAGGTGGAGTCCTCATGACTGGGATTAGTGCCCTTGTAAAAGAGACCCCAGAAAGCTCACTTTGCCTCTGTCATGTGAGGACACAGCGGAAAGATGAACCAGGTGGTGGGACATCCTAGACACATGTCTAGCTTGATATTGGACTTCTTAGTCTGCAGAACTGTGATAAATAAACTTTTCTTGTTCCTAAGTCATCCAGTTTATGGTATTCTATTATAGGAGCCCAATAACTTAAGACAATAACTCCCTCAAGGTCTGACAATTAAGTTTGCGAACTTGCCACCATGTGCTTACATTGGCAGCACTGTACAAACAGCTCGGTAAGCTTTCATAACCTTGGTATATCAGTGTCTCACAGATGTGTTCCTGTTGACGTGTGATAGTGTCTTGCTGAGTGGTGTTCATTATCGTTTTATGTGTTTTTGTGTGTCATTGTGAGAATGTCTGAGCTTGAATTAGAGCAACGAATAAACATTGAATTTCTTGTTAAACTTGGCAAGAGTGGAAGTGAAATCAGGGACATGTTACTTCAAGTTTTTTGGGATAATGCCATGAAGAAAACAGCAGTGTACAAAGGGATTAAATGTTCTGCTGAGGGGAGAGAACACACCACTGATGAAAAGAGGTCAGGGTGGTAATAACAAGAAGAACTGATGAAAACATTGCAAAATTTGTCGAATTGTGCATCAAAATTGTCGGCTGACTGTGAGAAGTATAGCTACCAAGTAAAAATCGATAGACAAATGGGAAAATCTTAACTGGAAATCTCGGCATGAAAAATATGTGTGCAAAAATGGTTCCGAAGAAGCTCACCGATGAACAAAAGCAAGAGAGAGTTGAAGTTTGTCAAGACCTTTTGGAGAGGCAAGGAGATGTTTTTGGCTATGTTTATCATTGGTGATGAAAGATGGGTGCAACAATATGACCCTGAAACAAAACATCAAAGTGCACAATGGAAGTCAGCCAATTTGCCATGACCAAAAAATGTTCCGTTAGTCCAAATCAAGAGTCAAAACAATGTTGCTAACTTTTTTTGATATCAGAGGGGTTATTCATTATGATTTTGTACCAACTGGATAAATAGTTAACCAAGTTTATTATTTTAAAGTGTTGAAAAAATTGCCAGAAATGTTAGATGAAAACAACCTGAACTTTTCCTCAATTCATGGCTCTTGTAGCATGACAAGGCTCCGGCTCACATGGCACTGTCTGTGACAGAGATTTTGCCAGTAAACAAATAACTGTATTGGAATACCCTCCCTACTCACCTGATATGGCCCCCAATTACTTTTTACTTTATCTGAAGATAAAGGAAATATCTAAAGGAAGATGTTTTTATGACATTCAGGACATCAGGGTAATACGATGACAGCTCTGATGGCCATTCCAGAAAAAGAGTTCCACAATGCTTTGAAGAGTATACTAGGCTTTGGTATCGGTGCACAGCTTCCCAAGGGGAGTACTTCAACGATGACTGTGGTGATATTCAGCAATGAGGTATGTAGCACTTTTTCTAGGATAAGTTCACGAACTTAATTGTCAGACCTTGTTTATGTCCCTTGGTGTCACACAGAATAGTAAAACGATTTATACTAAAGAGACAAGGTCAAATAAATACTTTTACTCTTCATGAAGGGTATCGTTCAGCAAAACTCTGTGTGTGTGTGTGTGTGTGTGTGTGTGTGTGTGTGTGTATGTGTATGTCTTTGCATGGTGAAGAACGCAAGGCTATGGATACAATTTGGTGCCCTGATTTATTTGGGCTGAGGTGCCAGCAATTGTGCAGACCATTGCTTTTGCATCAGCATGGAAAATATCAACCTGGACAAACGGCAAACAATTTTTTTATGAAAATATGTTTACTTTTTGTACTCTCTGAAATGGCCCAGATCACTGAGATCCTCTGGTCAAGAGCAATGGGGAGAAGTTCAAAAACAGTTTACATTTCTAAGGAATAGTCCCAAAGCATACTGGTAGCTACTGCCTAGAATCTGATTTCTATACATTTTCTAATCTCCTGATTCAGTTATGTGAATTTCATGAAGAGCACAAGAGAACAAATTTTTAAAATATTATTCATTTTCTGCTTTTTGGTGGAAATATGATGTAACAGATTTATAGCACCATTCTATAGGATGTTTGATTATAAAAGAATATACAGGACCAACCTCATAAAACATTTCTGAATTTTAAACTAAAGCTCAAATATACATAGTGTTTTGTAGACTACATATTTACTCATAATAATGTCTCTATATACCCATACCATACCTATATCTATACATATATCTACATTTATATCTATATAGCTGTATATATATATATATATATATGTGTGTGTGTGTGTGTGTGTGTGTGTGTGTATATATATAGATATAGATATAGATATAGATAGAGAGAGAGAGAGAGAGAGAGAGAGAGAGACAGAGAAAGAAATGGAGAGACAGAAAGAGTGTTCAAATCACCTCTAATGTCAATAAATTTATAGGCAAATAAGGGTTGTTATGAAAATTGTATCAATCCATAGAAAATAATTTAAATTTCAAGATTATAGAATAATTGGTCTTATACTTCATCAATATACTGAATATAATACAATGTACTGAATAAAGTGATATTTAACTCAAATGATTATTATCAATGTATAGCAAACTTAAAGAGAAAAAGATGTTAGTTAATGATATGTATTTTTCAAATGAAAAAAACAAAGTATGTCTGTATCAATAAACTATACAACCATTCTATTTGCTTTATTGCATCAAGCTATAGTTTGCCAGCTAGGCTGTCTTAAAAACTTGGTACTGAAATTCTACCACATATTATCTGATTCTTACAGATCAAGATTTCTGACAGATTTAGATATGTTAAGCAAGGATTCTGAGAACCTGGGATTCCTATTGTCCCTAATGACAGCTGACTTTCATTTTTAGATCAGTAAATAATATATCAGAGAAGATAGTGAATATATTTAAATTAATGACTTTTGGAGAGGCAATACTTCCTTGGTAACTTCTCTTAGAATTATGTAGGAGAAATATCTTAGGCAGTCATGGGATTAGAGTGGAGAGTCCAGAATTGTTAAGTTTTCTGATTACTAGCTCTTTTTTATTTAAAATAGTTACCTAACCTTTCTGACTTTCAGTTTCTTTCTATATATAATTATGAGCTAGTAGTACACACACACATAACCTCCCGTGCTTCTTCCAATGGTGTTACCATTTGTTTCCAGATAATAGTACAGACAATACTTTGTTCTTATACAACACAATTAATAAAACATCAGGAAAATCACTGGATGTAATTGTTTACAAAGTTATGAATTCGTTCTGGAGAATATTTATATTTATTTCAAAATGAACTTTCAAATTTCTCTTTTAGAAGTATTGTCGGGAAAAATGATAGATAAATACAAGTGTTTTGAAATGGTCAAAAGTAATATGAAAATGAGAAAGAAGTTTGAGTATTAGCAAACCTTGAGACCAGTTAATGAATTTTTAGGAGGAAAGTGGTTAGAATCAATTTATGGACAGCATTAGTTTATACAAGATAGATTCTAGTAACACTGAAATAGAAATGCACTATAACCAAAAACCTGAAAGAATTTATAAATTTGCAGTTTAAAAATTTGAACATATAAAATATTGATTAGTCACTACAGGATATGAGTAGCTATGTTTCAAACTCAACTTTCAGTAATAGAAAATTTGAAAGAAGCACTCATAAAATGATATGAATACTCAATAAATTCAACAAATATTAATTGAGTGTAATGAATTCTATGAAACACCTAATTGAAGTAATTGGGGTTAAGACCTTGCCTATGGCAATTGATTTTTATAGTCTACATCTGGGTGTATTTCTCATTGAAATTATAGCATTTGCTTCATTTTCAATAACCAAAGTTTCTATAATAATTATTCTCAGGAGGGACATAAAAATTGTGACAGAAAAAAATTTAATTATTTTTTCTGATATTTTGGTTCATTCACTATCTCCAAATAAGATTTGAATAAGCTAATCAAAAGAGAAAAATAGGTTCAATAGAAGATAAAATGTTGGCTCAAGTAAGATGAAATGATTAAGCTGAAAAAATTGAACATCAGAAAATGTGTGATAAAATTATGTTACTACAATTGAGCATAATTCTTAGCTCTGTACTCCTGGCAGTATGTAACAACATGCAAAGTTATGGATATTTCTTCTATATATGTATTTTAGAAATATATGTCATGGTGGAGAAAATAAGTAACCTCCATATACATATCAAACCCATGTCTTAAAGGAATTGTTTATTCTTAGTAAACCCATGGCAATAGAATATCAATGATTGTAACCTTGTGATTTTTCAACTTTTATAATAATAAAAATGAAGATCTCTCAAATTTTGTCACACTATAGATAGAACTATGTAGACTTTTTTTTCAGGCTGATTTAAATTTATTTCTATATAAGCTTTCAGTTGAAGAAGTCTCATAACTCTTTATTTATTTCCACGCACTGAAATCAACAAGAGGCATAGCTATATTAACATTGTCATATTCAGCTAATCTATTGTTTTTATGACACTTAGGTTAAGTAAGCCAGTGAGCACAGAAGTCAGTGTAAATCATAGAATTATGACATAGCATCAAAGTCAATTTTTTTAAGGCAGACACAACTGATGGATACTATTTAGGATGGTAAGTTCATATGCACCTTTGGTTATTCCCATTTTTTTAGAAGATCAATTGAAATATCTACAAATCGTTACCCTTTGTTGTACTATACCCTTCACAATATGACTTTCCATGATGCTATGGAGTCTACTTAAGCCCCTTAGCTATACACTGGCCTTGTTATTGGCTTTTAACAACAGCATTGCAGCAAAAGTTACAATACACCAGTTTAGAAACTGGGCGTTAGAAGGTTTAATCTGATTCCCTTCTTTATTTTGGAACTCTGCCACTACCATGTGAAAAAGTCTAAGGATTAGCTTGATGAAGATGAGATATGTGTATCCCAGTGGACCCAGCCTCACCAGCCAGGCCAGTACTATATCACTCACTCTAAAGCAGTCAGCTCCAAGCTAACCCACCAGCTGACTGCAGGTCATGGTGAGCACAGGTCACGATGAGCCAAACCAGGCTCAAACAATCATGAGCTAAATTAATACTTATTTTTATTTTTCTAGGACATTGTTTTGGAATGATTTTTATGCAACAGTAGCTAAATGGAAAATAGTTTTTTTGTTTTTATTCATATTTCCTTTAATAGTTGAAAAACAGATTATTTCACTTGGAACTTAGACATTGTTTCGAATAATGACATCCAAACTAGAGTCTCCATTAGATCTGGCTAAAGATAACATAAAAATAGTTCCCGAATCACAATTCCAATCTAAAGAATCTCCCTAATGTTGGTAGTCGGCAAGTCTAACACAGAGTATCGTCATCACCTACACAAACTCATGTTGCATTTAATTTCTGAAGGTGCTTACTCTCTATGATAGGCATCTCACCAACAAAGACATGTGTAGCACAACTCTAGTTTTTAGAAAAACACATTTCTTTATATACACAGCCTCAAATCCTCCTTTTTATATCCTCCAAATAATCTTACTGGTTTCAGAATTTTATTCCTTCTTCTCAGTAACAATCCCTCAAATATTTGAAGAATGCTATATATTCTTTAGCTTTTATGTTGTCAGGCTAAAGAGATGTTGTTGTTGTTGTTATTTATTATTATTATTTTATAAGTATAGATGCCTTAAATCATTAAGCTCTGTGCTTTAATTCTCCCCATCAACAAAATGATGGCATTAGTCATGGCAAACTCTAGTTGTATAGCAGATAAACAAAAAAAGGCTTGGTTTTTTATATCTTAGAATTCTGTTTGTTTCTTGAGACAATCTTGTAATTAATATTTACTTAAATCATGGTGCTAAGATGTGAATACTTTAGGTTAAATGTGATCTAGAGAGTGAGGAGTAAAGTGAAATATTATTATCCACATCTGGATACTATGTTTTACTACATTAACCTTGCAATTATTTGCATTTTCTATCTCTATAAGTCTGAAGCTCCCAGGAATAAAATGTCCCATTTCCATGTTTGAGAATAATTTTTTTCCTCAGTCATATTTACTGTGTAAGTGGAAATCTGCACATCCCTATGTTTTAAGGAGAAATCTATCTTGTATTTAACATGTTAAAATAATTTTCATCTGTCATCCTGCCAGAAACAAGAAACTGTCAATGTTTATTCTCAGAGTCAAACAATAGCAATACTAAAAATCTAGAAAATAACTAGTTATAAAATATAATAAAATTTTCTTCATAATGGAGAAATCTATATAATTAAAGATAATCTATAAAAGCATGTGTTATATATACTCATATGTGTACATGCATGTATTTATATGCACATATATATTAATATATATGTATGTAATAATACAAAATATATTTTGAATGACAAAATGAGATCCAGGTATATAGACAGATATAACCTTATAAAGATGGGTGTATCCCCAATATAAATTTAGTTATCTATACAATGATCTATGCAAATTTAATGGACTTTCATGAATAATTGCAATGAACTAATCCATCAAAATATTCATACTGTATTTAACATGAAAAAGGTCTCAGGAATAGCCAAAATATTTTTGAAGAAAAATAAAATAAAATATAAAACAGAACAACAGTTGTACCAGGAAATGTTGCTATGAACAAACACAAATTTAAAAATTGTAAGATCATTTGAGATTCTGTTTGATATTGTTTTCTCCCAAAGAAGATTTACTTTCCATACTGGAAATCAGGTAGGCTAGAAGCAGACAACCCTATACGATTGATTTATTAAAAGCTTTGCATTAAGTCTTTGTGAAAACTTCTCTATTTTTAGTTTACCACTACTAAAATGGTTTACCCATTGTGTGCCCTAACTGCATGTCAGGCCTTGGTTGGTCCCGAACTACAATTTTGTCCAGCCATTTTAAAATTTAAATTGAGGACTCCTGACTGTATCAGCCAGAATTTAATTAGAAATGTGTAACTACTAAGAGTGATACCATGCCGACTTGAAGAATAACTGTGTGAGGAATTTGACATGACACAAATTTGGGAGGTGGTTATATAGTTCATGCAAAGATATCCACCTACATATGGTTCTGGGTTTGCAGGCAGCAAGGTAGGCTGTTGGGAATCAATGATAAATGTGAAGCAAGGAAGAATAAACTGAACTAAGACTTGTGAAGATGAGCTGGAGTCCACAGGATAAATTAGTATCTACGTTGTTCTCTCACCACTGCTATAACGCCAACTTTAATGAAAGAATGAGGAACAGGAAAAGTTGTGAACTTCATTATGGAGCTAAATATGCCTCTGGCCCAATAGCTTAAAGAGCTAAAGGAGGATATTTTAGCAGTGTTTGGAGGAGCTGTGGGCCAAGTTGTTGCCTTAAATAAAAAAGGTGAGCCAACATCCATGATAAAGTGATTAAGCAGCAACAGTACCCACTCTATTTTCCTAATATTTTTAAAATTTTGTAATTGTCTTACAATCTCAATCCAAGCTACAATTGCCTCTTGCTTATATTACTGCAGTGACTTTCTAACGATCCATCCCACATCTTCTGTTGCTCCCTTAAATTCAACTTTTCCAAAGAAACATTGTGATTTTAAATCCTACTCTGTAATTCTTTAGAAAGTCCCTGTTTCTCAGAGTTGGCACTATTAACATTTGGGCCAAATAATTATGTTTTGTGAAAACATTCCTGTGCTTTGAAGAGTGTTTGGCCACTTCCCTGCCCTCTAGCCACTGGATACCTGCAGCCCCTTCCCCTATATAAGACAATTAATAATGTGTCTAATCGTTGCCAAATGACTACCACGGGCAAAATCATGCCCCACAGAGACCCACTGCTCTAGATCAAAATTATCTAATGTTTTCCTTTTTTCAGTACTTTTAGGAAAACATGCAAAATTCTTAATATGCCTTATTATAAGCCTGCATCACAAGCCATCTGCCTATTTCTTCCGCCTCCTTCAAAAAATTTAGACTGTTGGGTTGACTATAATGTAGTCAAGCTTATTTTCTTTAGATTCACAGATTATACCAAGAACTCTCCCCTTTCAGGCGCTTTGAAGATGCTATAGTTGCTAAATGTCCCCCTTCTCTTAAGTTGCCAACTAACAATCATCCCTCCCGCCTCAGTTTAAATGTTATATTTGGGGGGAATACTTCTAGAAACACAGATGAAAATAGACCTTTCTGCCAACGTTTTCACGCACACTTGGCCTGTGTTTTGGAACGTGAACCACAACTGAACTTATTCAACTGATAAGTGACTTTTAAAATGGCTCTAATCCTCACAATCTATCGGCACCAGTTCCAAAAGACCAGGGATGGTATGCGGTTTTGGTTTTTATTTTATTTTATTCCTAGAGTCTGGCACATTGTCAGTACTCAATTAATTAATTGCTGATCAAATAATGAAAAAAAGTATTCAATTGCGAAAGTACCTGTATCAATTGATTAAACTTACCTAACAACTTCTGAAGAGTATATATATATATATATATATATATATATATATATATATATATATATATATCTCCCATCTTCTCTCCCATTGCATATAAAACATATTTATGACTCAATCCTAGATGGTGTAAATGAGAATATTACCAGAAATGTTCTCAATTTGGTAACTGTGCCATCTCCCACAATTATCTACCATATGGAAAATATCCTATGGCAGAAAGACAACAGCCTGGTTAAAAACAATATTTAAAAATTTCTTTTTTCTTATCCTTTACTGCAAATTTAAAATTTTAATCCTCCATTTTTTCATCTCAGTCTTCCAGATACTTATTGAAGTGTCTATAAGTGGTGTCTAATTAAATATTCTTCTAGTAACCTTACAGGGCTCCACTTTCACCATACATTATTCAAGTTGATAGGAACTCTTCCATTTTATACCAGTCCCAAAACAGTTCACTGTCTCTTGGCTCATGCTGAGATATCTATGCCTTAATGTTGAAGCACCTGTTACTTCAGAACTGAAACCATGTAGCATCTTTGCTCAGATAACTTCCCCACCTTTTTCAGTGGTACTCTATGGCCTGAATAACTATATGGCAGTAGAAGCACAGTTAGGCATAAAAGTGTTATTCCAGTGAAGCTGAGATGTTTAGCCAAAGGCTAAAAGTCCTTCTAGTACTCTAACAGCAATTATTCTGCACATGCCAACAGAATAGTATGCAGCAAAGCAACCCGGGTTCATCAGCTTTTCTTGGAGCTGTAGTCGACTTCCCAGGAAAGAGGGCTTGGGATCGTTGATGTGCATGGAAGGTACATCAATTGAAATGTCTGCAGAATGATGGAGAAACCAAGAATTATTATTTCCACTCTAGACTGATTTGTGCCAAAATATGCCTGTTTCCTATTTTAAAAAGTGAAGGCACATTTTTTTTTTTCTCTTACTGAAAAGTTTATAAACAAGTAAATCTTATCTGGACTCAATAGTGAAATGGTGAAATTCCATTTTTCTTTATCTTTGGAATGAAATTATCATTATGATGAAAGAATGGTTAAACAGTGATTATGCAGCATAGTGGTATTCCATATATGTAATATTTTAATGTGTAATCCTAATGAGAACTTTATGAAAATGTTCATAATGATAAGTGATTCACACCAGAAAGTCAGGAAGCTAATAATGGCAAACATCATTCTCCCTCCAACTTCTAATTTTCATATTTGTGATGAAAGTACCACTATATTCTCATGCATCAGCTCATCCATCTATTTAACAGATAGCTCTAAAGTACTTGATGTTATATTCCATGGATAAATAGTCTTATATGTTAGATCTGTTCTATAATCCACTTGAGTATATGGGTGATCCAAAGCATACATTTTACTTCCTGATAGCTGTAGTATATTCTTTGTAGAAGTTTTGTGGAATCACCAAACTTGAGAAACATTAGCCACTGTCCACCACACTACTCCTTAACCTCCTAAAATATTTGGAAGGAAATTAAGGCACTCTGTCCTAAAACAGTGCTAGTATGAGGATAGCTTTTAAAAGACATCATAGGTTTGGAAGGCTTTATTAAGATGCGCACGTATGTCCCCTTGGCTTTATGAAACCAGTCACGCTGACCTTACTATTTATTGTCAGGTCCTTCATTTCTTGCAGTTTTCTCTGCTGCTGAAATCACTTTCTCCCCCATGGAGCATATTGAAATGCTGGGAAATAATGCTGAAGTTCAACCATCAACTGATATTTGACATGAGCTGGTGTTTACATATCTCCCTCCTCGTCTCTAAAGAGACATGACGCTGTGGCAGAGCTTTCCAAGTGATGCTACCTTCAGTTCCTTCATTATAACTGGCTTGCTAATGCATCTTTACTAGGTCCTTTCTTTGTCTTATTTTTCTATATCCCTATTGGTTTAGTCTTCACCTGTTAAATAAGTTACTTTTGGTAGAATACTTTTCTCAGGGCATGCTTGGGGAGAAACCCAAACTAGGATGATTGTAATATAGTTTTTAGAACTGGAAGTTTAGAACTTGAAGGTGTTCAGGGCATAAATGGTTTGGAAAAGTTAGGAAATACCTCAGTAATACCTTAGATGTGGAAGTATCTTTGCTGATAACTACATTTTCACTTGCTCAGAGACAGAAATTGCATCAACTCTGCCATTTCTGAATATGAATTACAATGATGTATTTGTAAATCTTTCTAAACCAGGAAAGTTAGTGTCAATCATTTTAACATAGGTCTTCTTTGGTGTCAATCCTTGTACTTTCATCAAAGAACTGTAATAATATTTTTTCTGTCCTATAGAAATCAATGGTTAAATATAAAAATCTTTATTTTTGAATTGTCAAAGTGAAATTTTGAGCTTGGATTTTCTGCTTGCTGTCATAAGAGGTGCTGAAATGCAATCACTTCAGAAAGTCCAAGACAAAGAGTGAGGTAATACTTATTTCCTAACTGGAGATTTGTACATTATGATGTGCGGAACCTTATTTAACATAGTGAGAAAAAATAATACAGGATTTCAAGAACTGCTTTATTGTGGCAAATACAATTCCTTAGCTAAAACAATGTGTATAGTATATTTCGAAGTTTCACAAGTTGTAAACTATAGGATATTAGAAAGGTAAGGACATAGATTTTCTACTCCCTAGTTCTTCACATAACAGAGTAAAAAGGTGAAACCAATGAATTTAAATAAATTTCTCAAAGGAACACAAGAACCCCAAGTCCCAAAAATATTAAAAAGATAGTCACATATCCTTAATTCTAATATCCCAACTATCCAGTTTTATTCTCAATTCCATTATTGTCAATTTCCTCTTCCTCACTTTTCCTTACCATCATCCCTCTATACCTTTGTATCTTCTAATCTCTATCAAGGCTTTTTGCTCTATAAATGCTTCTAAATTCACCTTTTCACTATGCAAAGAACCTTCTCTCTCTCTTAATATGCCCTGAATTCATTATTTCTGTCTCTGTCTGTGTCTCCTTTCTCCCTCTTTCTCTGTCTTACACACACACACACACACACACACACACACACACACACACACACACACACACTTTTCTGCATGGCCCTTGTGAATCCTCATTGAATACTTATTAAATTTAAAGTCTGCCCCATTTATTATAACATCTCAATAAATGCTTAATGTTGCGTATCATAGATTTGTAACGGTATGCATCTTCCCCAAGATCTTTGCAGCATTTCCCACTCATGCTCACAAACACTGTGTTCAGCTACATTTCTCTTCGGTTCTATCTTTGTGAAATTCCTCAACCTCTTTTTACTTTCATTAGTAAAAATCATGACATTTAATGCTTAAATGCAATTTCAAAATCTTAGCTGCTAAATATGTTTCTTTATCATTTATGGAAAAATCCAATGTAGATGTTACGGGTTGAGTGGTTCTTCTGGGCAACTTTCCTCTAGGCTGTTTCTTAGGGAATGAGACCTCTTCCAACTTGTGATTCTGCCCTATTCACCTTATGGCTTCCAGGCTAACTAAACAGGAAGAGAGGTAGATAATGTGCACAAAATGTTTAACCGTCTCATCACAGAGGTGTCACAGACCATTTCTGCTTACATTCTATTGATCAGAAGTACTTATGCCCTTTCTGGGTTGCCTCTCCTTAAAATCAATTCTACAGTTTGATAAGGACCAAAAATCTTTAAGGTCAGCTAGAATTTTCAGCAGAAACCTTTTTAACCTTTTGTGTGTTTAGATTTAGTTTTATTTAGTTTGGCTGGGTACATTTACTTAACCATTAAATTACCCAACAAAAATTTACTACAACTTAAAAAAAAACATTAATTTAGGGCCGGCCGAGTGGCTCAGTTGGTTAAGAGCTCGCTCAAGAGTTTGAGCTCTGAGCAACAGCGGTTCGAGTCCAGCCCGAGCTGAGCAGCCGCTGAGCTGCCATCAGGTAGCAGGATGGCTCAGCTAAAAAAACAACAACAACAACAAAAAAAAACCCCAAAAAACATTAATTTGTTCTAGAGGATATATTGCATACAAAATCATTTAACATCTCAGAAAAAAATATCCTTGGATTAAGGTGCAACTGATTTTGCTTCTTCTTTGGGGAAAAGATGAGGGGTAATCTTTGGGGAGAATGTGGTGTAGGGTTGAGTAACAGAATTTATGGTTACTTTGTGTGATAGTTGGGGAATTGTGTGTTCATGCCACACAAAGTATCTAGGCTTTTTTAGTTATTGTTCTTTTTTGTTGTTGTTGTTACATTTGTTGGACTCCAGTATCTAAATTAGTAGGATATATTATAATATTTCCGCCAAATAATTCCATTTAGAGAGTGAGATTCAGGTATCCCAAGCTGTCCAACACCACTGCAGGCAATCACAGTGTGTGACCTTGCATATCACTGGGAGCCATTAGACTTTATGAAATTATATAAACAAATAGTTATATCAAATTAGTGCATAATTTAAAATGACAACTTTTATGTTCTAAAGAAAAGAGATTTGTGTATTAGAGAGTGTGTTAACTTTTATAGCAAAATTAGTAGATGGTATACATATACTGGTCATGGATAATAAATACATTATAATACCAATGATAATAACATCAGTTCTTTATTAGGGTAATAGGAAATGATAAGCAATTGACATGTGCTTATCCTAATCCTCATAGTAATCATGCAAGTTAGGTGTTTTTACTTTCATTTTGCAGTTAAAAAAATGTAGCCCATAGCTATTTAACTCAGTAACCCCAGAAGATACAGATGTGAAAAATTATAGCTGAGAACCAAAACTAGGGCTACTCTCCAAAGAACACTCATGTATTTTTCATTATACTATGTTAGCTGTAGTGAGGGGTTTATTGTAAAATCTTTCACAATAGAGCTTTGGAGAATATGAACTGGGGTTCAAATTTTCACTTTGACATTTACATGTTGTGTGACTTTAGGTGCATTATGTGTCTTATTTGAGGTCCTATATTCTGATTTGTATAAATGGTTAATAATTTTATTTAGATTAAATGGTTGTTTAAAGATTAAATGAGGTAACATATAATTTCTAGTGAATATTAGGGAATACAGGTATTATGAAGAAAGAGGGAATATCTATGCCTCTCTCTGTATGCTCTGTATGTGCATGTTCTTTTTGATCACACCATATTTATCTATCTACCTATTATCTATCTATCTATCTATCTATCTATCTATCTATCTATGCATGTATGTACAGGAATATATCACAGAGAGAGAATAAAAGAGATTGAAAGAGAAAAGCATTTTTTTCAATTTTTTAATTAAATTGATTAGGGTGACATTGGTTAGTATAATTATATAGGTTTCAAATATACAATTCTATAATAATATATTACATATATATTAATAATATGTTAATAATATATAATAATATATTACCACCCAGCATCAGTTTTCCTTCCATCACCATATGTTTGACCCCCTTTACCCTATTCTACCACCTTCTCTCCCCCTACCCTCTGTAATCACTAAACTGTTGTCTGTATCTATGAGCTTTTGTTTATTTGGTTGTCTTGTTCATTTGTTGCTTTCAGTTTTATATGCCACATATAAATGAAATCACATAGTTCTCAACTTTTTCTGTCTGACTTATTTTGCTTAACATGTTAATCTCAAGATTCATCCATGTGGTCTCAAATGGCAGTATTTCATCTTTTCTTATGGCAGAATAGTATTCCATTGTGTATATATGCCACATCTTCTTTATCCACTCATTTATCGAAGACACTTTCACTATTTCCATGTCTTGACCACTGTGAATAATGCTGCAAAGAAACGTAGGGGAACATATATCTTCACAGATAAATGCTTTCAGATATTTTTGGGTAGATACACAGAAGAGGAATTTCTGGGTCATATAGTAATTCTGTTCTTAATCATTTGAGGAAACTCCATAATGTTTTCCATAGCGGTTGTACCAATTTACATTCCCACCAACAGTGTATGACGATTTCCTTTTCTCCACAACCTCTCCAATGTTTGTTATTACTTATCTTGTTGATAACAGTCATTCTTTTGAGGTATGAGGTGATATATATATAATCAAAACAGCATAGTATTGGCAGAAAAACAGACACACAGACCAATGGAATAAAGTTGAGAACACAGAAATAAACCCACATGTGTATGGGCAGATAATTTTTAACAAAGTAGTAAAAAACATACAATGGAGAAAAGAAAGCCTCTTCAGATAAACGGTGCTGAGAAATTTGGAAAGCCACATGTCAAAAAATGAAACTAGACTTTTATCTGTCACCATGTATCAAAATCAACTTAAAATGGTTCCAAGACCTAAACATAAGGCCTGAAACAATAAATTGCATAGAAGAAAGCATAGACACTAAACTTATGGACCTTGGGTTTAGGGAGGATTGTATGAATTTCACCTCAAGCGCAAGGGAAATAAAAGCAAAAATAAATGAATGGGATTATATCAAACTAAAAAGCTTCTGAACAGCAAAAGAAACCATCAACAAAACAAAGAGGCAGCTGACCACATCAGAGAAGATATTTTCAAACAACACCTCTGATAAGGGGCTAATATCCAAAATATATAGAACTCATACAATTCAACAACAACAAAGAAACAAACAATCCAGTTAAAATAATGGGCAGAGGACCTGAACAGACACTTCTCCCAAGAAGACATACAAATGGCCAGCTATATATGAAAAAATGTTCAACTTCACTTGCCATTAGGAAGAAACATTTATTAAGTTGATTCTAATAAAAATTCACAAGTATTTTTTTAAGTTATAGTTTCTGCAAATTGCAAAATAAGTTGAGATCTCAAATAAAATCTGTAAGGAAGACCGACCCTCATGTTTCCAGATAGTCTATATATTTTACTCTTAATCATTACCTTCCTTAAGTTGAGCTTTCTTAAAATCACAACATGTTGTGTTTGTCTATATAGGATGTTTCTATTTTATGCCTGTTTTAGAGGTATCGTGTAGTGAACTACAGGCATGTCCACTTCATGAAGGAGTTTTTGGTTTTAAATTGGGATATAAAATTCTAGAAAGATTACTTTGCAAGGAATCTAATAGACTTGTTATTTTTTTTTCCTTTTAGCTGTTGTAATGGCTATAGTTCAATATTCTAGTTGATTATGTTTTGTTAAATGATTATTATTATAAGTCTTTAGGAAAATCTTAATCATAATTTACACATAATATTTTTCTTTCTAAGTATATTCTATCATTTTCTTTTCCTCATGTAATCTTGTGCTTTATGCTTCTTCTTCTTGAATTTTAAATAACATGTTTAAATAGTATAACACCATTTCTTCTTTTGAGTTTTGAATAAAATACAAATGAAACACCTGAGTAAATAAATGTGTATGTATTTACATATTTTATATCTTGGTTTAGTCCATACATTGTTTTAATCATCCCTTAATATGAATTTGTGACAATAGAGCATAGGTTTACTCAGAAATAGAATGCATATCTATTTAGTGGATGAAATAAATATGTCTCATGGACGGTCGTATGCAATTTTGATTTTATGAACTATCCTGGCTTCATTATTTATGTACGGTGTGCTAGCTTTTTTCATACCACTTTTCCTTTTTCAGCAGATGCTTAACTAATTTTTAAAGTTTATATGAACTCTATTAGGAGGTAAAAACTTTACTATCCAAATTTTACCATGTTATTATATGACTTATATTTATATTAATTATTTAAAGCAACCCATCAGAGTGCATATCAGTCAAAAGTAAAATTGATGATTCAATTGTGTGACTAGCTATATTGCTTGCATTGCTGCTCCTGAAAGATAAAACTCAGCAGACATATGTCATAAGACCATATTTTAATTATGGGATTTTTATTTTGCTATGCTGTCATGTATTACATCTATTAATCAAATATTTTATATAAAGTTAAGATATAGTATTTGGATTTTCTATACCCTGGAGACAACATTATATATCTTAATCTATTCATTTAATACTTTGTTTTTTTTGGAAATAATAATATTTGTACAAGTCAATTAAAAATACAAAATATGTCGATGTCCTTTCAAGTGAGATTATTAGTATTCCTCTTTTGTACAATATTGTATTGTCATATAACTTTCTAATATAATAAAAGTTAAACTTATAAAGATCAAAGATAATCTTACTGAATTTTTATTATGATTTGATATATTTGAAAAAATATATAATTGCTATTTTATTTAAATAATAAGAAAAATATCTTTCCCTGATTTAAGCTCCATGTTTATAATTAATCTGAAATAGTAAGATAACTCACAATGAAAACAGGCCGGCTTAATATCCTGATGCCCCCTTCACAAGTATCCATGGTATACTATTATATATTGGTGACCATAATTTCCTATTAGTTTCAATTTCATAAATTTTAATTTTTGTAATTTTAATTGTGTGAAAATCCTGAACCTCCATTATAATACTATGCTTATCCTCCTTTGCAGCACCAAAATATATTTTTATTTATAGTTGCACATGTATTTTTCCACATGTTTGAGAGGAAGGGATAAGGTCTTTACAAATAAAATATGAAATTTTTATGTTAAATGCAAAAATGGACTGACAAGATTTGTATATATTAATATACAATATAAAATAATACTATGTATACATATGTGTGCATGTGTATGTGAGAGATTGATTTTTATTTTGTATGCATTAATATATATATATATATATATATATATATATGCCATATTTTATATTCAGGATATTCAATAATCTGAAGTGGGTATCAATATCAAGCTAATATTATTATGTCCACTTTAAAGATGAAAATATGGAAATATGAAGCAGAATGAATAAGAGGCTGACAAATTCTGGACAAAGTGTGACTCAACCTGTCCAGATATTACCTTTTGTGAGTCTTCATATATATGAGCACTATCATACATGGAGATTTCCTATTTGAAAAATAAAGAAAAAACATGAAAGTCTTTGATGGTTGCGCTAGGCATTTGTATAAACAGTTTCTTTGTCCTCAAACACTGTATGGCCATTTATATGAGGTGTTTGTCTACTAGGACTCTAATTACACTAACTGTACCTTTCATTTACCTACTTAGATCCCAAACGGAAGGCTGAAGTGTAAAAAAAAGGACAACAATTTGGGAATCCTCAAAATGTGATTGATATATTGTGTGATCTTGACCATGTTACTAGATTTCTTGAACCTAGTTCAAGGGTATTGATAGTAGTAGTGAAACCAACATGGTAAGAAACAGCCTGGCCAAGTGAGAGAGAGCAGAGGGTATTGTTAAAGAAATGGCCTCTGGAGTCAGGCAGATGGGTTTGTATCCTGGCTCTACCACATACCTCTTTTTTTGTTTTTTAAGTTATTTTATCTGTAAAACATGATTAATATTAGTAAATTCCCACAGGCTTGTTATGAGGACTACATTACGTGCTATATCAGTATTTTAAATTATTGTTATTATTATGAAGTGTGATTAAATTACAGTTTTGCTCATTTATGTTTCTTTTATATCATGCTATGAATTCTTATTTACCTCCTGTATACTTAACCTAATTCAATTGAATTATGAATGTAGCAATGTGTCCTTAAACTCCAATGGCATGTGGCTTTCATGCCACATTTCTAGGCAGGAGATTCGGCCTGTCCAAAAGCAGAAAATATTTGGTGATGTTAAAACTACTTAGAGATAATTGAAGCAAAGGAAAAAATAACTAAGTTGCCTGACTTTCAACAGACATAGCTCAAAATATAGTGGCTTAAGGAAGATGAAGCTTGTTTCTCCTCCATCTAGTGGCTGGGAAGTGAGAGGTTCAGTGTAGGTCACCCAGGCACTCCGGTTCCTTTTACATCACACCCCTGGTCCTCTCCTTATTGTCCTCATCCATATGCTTGAAGCTGGCTCACTGAAACCGCATCCCCATTCTGAGGAAAGAACAAGTAATTACCCTGTTGAAGTGTATGGCCCAGAATTTGCACTCATTCCATCAGATCACATCCTCCTGGTTGGTACTTAGACTGAGGTCCACCCCTAGCTGCAAAACTTGTTTCCTAGCTAAATGTTTATGAGCCAGCTCCAAGGAGGGAGATAAGAATAGATACTGGAATACAATTTGCAATGCTACAACCCAGCTTACACTCTTAAAAACATTAAAAAACATGGTTCCTACTTCAAATTAATGTCTGAGATAGAATTCATAAAGTATAAATTGAGGAATAAAGTCAAAATACAATAAAAATGAGAAGACAGTCATAGCAACATTTGGCACATTTATTTTTTTCCATCAGCTTTCCTAAACTGTTTTCACAAAATTTTTATCCACGAATGAATTGATATTTTCTCAACAAACACTCAATTGTTTCACAATAGTTGATACAAAAGTAGTTTCTAGGGTCCCAAAGTATGTGACAAAAAGTGGTTTAGGAGAGTTTTGGTAAGCATGTTATTTTCATATATCTTCCAACTTCAAAGAACAAAACCTATTCAAGCTACCTTAATGGACTGAGTTCCATTGGAGATACTGCAAATTCACATTCATCTTGATATGGGAATATCAAGATTGGATATGAGAAGTTGGCAGGGAATCTTTTCTTCTTTCTTTGTCCTTATGCCTCTCTTTTCAATCAAATAACTTATTAACTGGGTTCCATCTTCCCTCTACAGGCTTGACTCTGTTGATAATTAATAGTGTGTGCACAGTTGTAACTCTGTTTTCAGCTCAGCTTTCTTTATCTAAATCCCACATCCTCCATATTTTTTTATTTTAAAATATTGAAGAGCTTGATTAAGTTTGGATTCTTTATTACTATAGGACCATTTATTTCAAGCACTATGATCAGGTGTAAGATCATTCAAAAGACCTATGGGAAAGTGGGCTTTTACCATCTTGTCATGAATATACTTGGTACCACTGTTCTTAAGTAAGTTCTTAATTGTAACTGCCTACTTGTTTTAAGGTTAAAAAAAAATCTAAACCCATTATTTTGTTATCTGATGGAATTCATAGCCTTTTTTTAAAAACATTAAAACTGTGGATTCAAACTGTCAATAAGGAAAAAATAATGTATTGAATTATACCTATAAAATGCTTGTGTTTATATGTGTACACACTCATACATCACTGTACACACTGATACATTTTTAGGTATACACAGCTGTAAACATTTTTAATCTGAGCATGATTATTAGGTAATTTTTATGAATGTAGGCAGAGTTCATGAAAAAATAACAAAATGTATATTTAATTTTGCTCCTTTGTTCAGGTAAATTTATATATATATATATATATATATATATATATATATACATATATATGTATATATACAGTCATAGACTAGTCATATATATACATATATGATACAGAAAAAAATATTTATGTGTTTTGTGTTTATTTTTCAGTGCAGTGCCCACTGATTCTGTCAGTACATAACCAGGTTTCATATAAAACATCTTTATATGAAATGAGATCAAATACTTTACATTGTATTTTGAAAGTATCTAAAAAGGAAAAACAAAGCTCTGAATAAAGTCAATAATACTGATAATTTAGGTCAAATATTTTGCTACTGTAAAAAATTATTTTGATTGATTTTAGTTTTCCAGAATACCTATCTATAGTTCTCTGAATAAGAATCAGTTTCATTGCCCTCCTCCAGAATTTTTATGATAAATTTTAAAGGTAAGGTCATCTTTTACTTATATTTAGTATTAGCCACAATGCCTAACATCATACTTTACACGTTCTAGTTGCTTAATAATTTGAAGAATGACTGAGTATTTTACTATAGAGTCTAACTGAGTAGAAATACAACTTATAATACAATTTATAGCATATAGAAACTAGGTAGTTTCTGGAATTATGTTTTTCACAAAGTAGTAATTCGAAGCAGAATGGCCACAGGTATCTGAATTTTTCAAAACAAATTTTGTAAAGTGTTATAAATATTGCCAAATAGAGAAGTAATCCAGTAGAAAAAAAATAGCAATTGGACTAGTATACATGAAAATTCATTAAACAGCTGAACGTTATTAAATAATATATAGTAGATAATAATTATGTGTCACATACTAATTTGGCTGCTGGACATAGAGCAACAACCAAAAGGAAAATTCCCTGATGTACTGAAACACATTATTTTAGACAATAAAAACAGTCAACAGCAACAACTATACATCTATAGTTGTTATGTCCACTTTGACTGGTAATAGGTGCTTTATTAAAAATACAGACCAAAAGAAAAAAGAAAAAAATATATATAGACCACTATAACTGTGAATGAAGAGAACAGTTTTAGAGGGGTTGTTATTTGGCACACACCTGATTGAAATGAAGAAAAAAACAATTGGGATATGTGAGTTGTTGAATGCTGAATCACTAAAAATACCCCAAAAGAATAATTTGGTGAAAGTCAGGTTTAATAACACTGCAGTAAAAGAGAGATTCAGCCTGGCAAATGTGTAGAAGAGCAGATAAGGATGGAAGTTACATATATGTATACATGTAATTTGATTACTATGGCCTGGTAGTATAATTTGATATCAGGTAGCACGATACCCCCAGCTTTGTTCTTGTCTAATTATTGCCATGGCTATTCAGGGTGTTTTATGGTTTCATGTAGCCATCCTCTTTGCAATTCTTTCTCATTCAATATTTTCATCTTTGTTTCATTTCATTTACCATTTTATCAAAGTAATTTTGAAAGATCTTAATTAAACAAAAAAGAAGCAACCAAATTAAAGGTAATCAAAATATGACACATGGTGTATAAATAATTAGAAACTTTAATGTTCATAAACAATTTTCAAAATATAAATGTTGTATAGAATAATTCTACAGATTCTCGAATACATGTAAAGCATGTTGCTGAAAAAAATTATGAACAAAATGGCAAATTAAAATTACTGAGTCTTTCAAAATCTTTAATTCAACATTTATTTTTTAATGCTTAGTATTTTATTTTTTTAAGTTATTTAGGTAAAGGAAATGCAGTTTTCAAAATAAAAATTGTGTATATATTTAATGTGCATAATATGGTGTTTTGATATTGATATACATAGTGAAATGATTAGTGGAGTGAAACTAAGTAACATGTTCATTTATTCACATAGCTACCTTTTGTATGTATATGTAGTCAGAACATCTGGAATGTACTCAGCATAATGACTATAGTTACTAACATAGTATTATATACTGGAAATTTGCTAAAGTTACTTGATTTTAAGATAGTAAGAAGAATGCAGGCGTACCATTTTCATTGAATTAACTTTGTATATTTATTACAGGATTCCTGTAAATAAATTATCCATATGGATTGGAAGCAATCCAGTACTTTGACATGAAGTTTGTGAGGATATAACTTAATATAGAATCTGTCTGGGTGTGTTTGTTTGCAATGGAATAATGTATATCCCTGGGAGGCAAAAATCTGAACTAAATTTGTTTAATATCTGTTTAGCATTTGGTTTATGAGTTGCTTAAATATTATTCAAAAATTACAATTAAATGTAGGCTACCATATTTGCCTATTCAATATATAAAAACAACTTAAGTAACAATGATGAATAAAAATATAAAGAGAACAGATAGGAAAGTATTTTGAGATTTTAAAGATGATAATGAAGAACAAGATAATTATGCACTAAACTGTTATTTGGGGGGCATTATGATGGTAAATTCAATTCAGAAAAAAATAGAAGTGGGGGAACTAGGTCAATTGCAGGTTTGCCATCTGTCTTGTTCTAAACAATTTTGGTTAAACACTTTCCTCTTCTCATTCCCCTCCCTTTTTTTTTAAATTCTTTTACAGGTTCCTCTTTTTGACCCTTCAACATATTGTTTTATTCTTTATTAATTTTTTAAATAACTTGATAGACCAAAAACAACCATAAAAATAATCAAATAAAGTTAAAGAAAGAAAGTTAGTTATTTAAAACAACTGGATCTACTTATTAAGCTTCTACTCTGTGTGTCAAGAAACATACTGGTCACACTACAAGTGGTACCAGTCCAGTTCCTATTCTTGAGAAAAATCTAGCCAGAGATTGTAAGCCTAAAACTGTAAGGATATGTTTTATATGTTGCTGACTTATTTTTCACCTCCCACCAACATTTTAGTAGCTAAAGCACCCCAAAATGGAAGATTTATTGTATTTTTGTTCATGGATTTCAAGGAAACAAATACAAAATTGAAAGTCATATGGGATGAAAGAATATGATTGGAGGTACACTCGATGGTCAAAAAAGAAAAAGACTGGTAAATGTAAAAGGAATAAAACTATATTAAGAACATATTTGGCCATTAGATAGTCAATGTGGTATAGGCAAAATTGAAAATAAAAAGGGTAATTGGATTTTAAAATCCATGCATCTATTGGGTGGTTTGCAGGCACGCTGTGGGTGATCCAGTATGGCAAATTACTTGTAGGTCATAATAAAGGCTTAGCAAAGTGCATAAAAAGAAGCGCATGCCTAGGGCTCTTGGGAAGAAATCAATGGAAATGTTTGAGCATTTAGTAAGAGAGATCTCTAAGTGACAATTTTCTCTAAGAACCTAGGACTGTAAATATATTAACATTTTGCTATACAATAGCTTTATGCTGAGTAATAGAGAAAGGAATGTAGCAAACAGTTATTTAGAGAAGAAGAAAGGGAGTACTTTAGTGTGCTTCTCTAATTTATAGCCTCAGTAACCCAGTGATAAATATGCTGGGTCTCCCAATGTAAGGCTGAAAATTAGTAGCTAAAACTATACTTAATTAAAGTATATTACATGCATACATTTTATACTTCTAGATAATTTAGCCTATTGTTCATTGGTTAGCTAAATAGCTTATTTCAATTTTCACTAATCCACACATGTAAATTGGTTTATCTAAGTATATTTACCATCAAATAAGAGAGAGGAAGGGAGGGAAAGAGGGAAGAAAGAGGAAGAGAGAGGGCAGGAAGGGGAAGACAGAAGGGACTTATTTAGCTTGATTCAAAGGGTCGAGAATTAAGTAGTGGAAACGTTTTGCCCCAACATCACTTTAGCTCTTTCTCCAGGGCAGGACTTTCTCAAGGGCATACTTTATTATATTCTCATCTTCAGTTGCTCACCCATAAGAGAAGGTAAATGAGATGAGCCATGCCTTTCTTTCATATCTAGGGATCAGTAGTCTTGTGATTTCTGGCCCTCAGATCACCATCTTCTCATCAAAAGGAGGGGCTGAATTATCCAGTGTGGTTCATCTCCCTAGGGCGGTAAGTCAAAAAGGCCATTGGATTACTTATTCATACAACCTGCTTATGTAATGGGAGGCCAGATAATTATTGGCTCAGCCACTATAGTGTACCAGGCAGTTTAACTCTAAGAATTAAACCAATTCTGTGGTTAGCTTAGGATTGATTAGCCAGTGAATGATTACTGCTTTATTTTCTTATCTGATCATAATCAAATTTGGACAAATAGTTTGATATCTCCTGGCTAAACTTTCTTCATCTTGAAATTGAAGTTAACAATAGTATCAACTTTTTAAAGTTGTTGTCAGTCTTAAATGAGTTAATACAACTCAAATTCTTAGAATATTGACTTGGTAGGACTTTAAATATTGGCTATTAATATCAGCATGAGTATTATCATTATCACCGTTATACTTTATGTTATGTTTATACCATTCTTCACCACAAAGTAACTAATATTGAAACCTCAATTTGGGGAACTTTAGATTTCTTTAGACTTTGTTAAATGATCATACTTCTTGCAGGTATTAGTCTCTGGAATAAGCTGAGGATCCACAAACTTCAGGAGCACAATTATTGGGTCTATGTGCTCTTTAAGGAGTTTTGTTTAGTTAGTTACTCTGAAGTGGAGCCCCGGATTTTACAATATTGACAGAATCCCAGGAAATCCTGATGCAGGTTTTCAGCTGACCTTGCTTTCAGGAAAGTGTTCCAGAATCAATTAAAGGATAAATTAATTAAATAATTAATTCACTCATTTATTTACTTATGAATGGATTCATTCATCTATTCATTCTTGGTCATATATTTTATTGATGCAAATTCGTAATTTATCCAAGTTCTTTGTCATTACTTTTTCTAAAAAAAAAATGATCATATCCTGCCCATTGATTTTCTGATATACTTCAGCATCATTTAGAGGCCTGTAAGAAAATAATGTTATATTAGCTTGGGTCATATTTCTATAATATTCAAGGTGGATTTAGTATTCATTTTTGCTGTATTAAGTAAGTGTATGTATTTTGACTTTTCCTTTTAGAACTTTCAGTAATGTTTCATAGTTTTCTAAATATATTTCATCTAAATGTCTCGAAATTTATTCTTAGTTAACTTCCATTGTGCCATTTTAAAGAGATAAACAATGCATGTTTAGATGTAAAACTAAAATATATAAAGTGTTACTTTACTTCCTGCTTCAAATAAAAACAGTTAACTCTCATGCATGTGTTTCAAGGTGGTGAAAATGAACAAGTTTCATTATTATATTAAGATAATTATATTATTTACATAAAAAGAAACACACTAATTGTATTGCCTGCTGCCTTCTATGCTGCCATACACTCCTTTTCCCTAAGCTTTTACTCTCTGACCGATAAAGTTAGGAGATTTTGAGCGCTTGTGGTATCTTTCCAGCCAGAACAGACAGTGTTTATTCCATTGCTTCTAAAATCTGGAGTGGAGGTCTCTGTTTTAATCTACTATAGAACTGTCTCCACCACAGTGACATAATTACATCTTGACATGATAATAAGGGATGTTGGTGTAAAATGGAGTCTAATGACTAAAGGGAATAGATTATACTAACAGCTTTTATCCTGGTTGTTGTGGGAAGGGAGAGGAAAAGAAATAGCATATTCACAGTGTGGTGAAAGCAAAAAATATTTAAGAGTAATGCAGGATTGCAATCTTCATTTTTATTTTTATGAATCATTCCACCATGCTATAAATCCACCTATGTCAGTAAATATGTACTATCCCTAAAATAGTTTTGTGGAGAAAAACTCGAGTTCTTGCTAGCATGATGATTTCTGTGGTTCTCAGGGTTGTAAAACATCCAAACCAAACATAGACTGTTTTTTACTGCAAACAAATAGGCACTCCTGTATTGGGGTTAAGAGTCATTTACTCTCCATGTCTGTGGTTTTCTAAAGCATTCATTCATGGAAACACACGTTTTTTGCACATCTACCAAATGCCAATCACCCTGATAAATTCACTTGTGTGACAGACTAAAGGACACTAGAGGATAAAGATTCATTTGTTTATTTGATAGAGCACCTAGCACATTAGTAAGTACTTCTTAGTAATGTACATATTTGTAGATAAAATTATTTATTCAAAATTGAAATTGGTGATCTGAAGCCTAAGGAAAACTGGACAAAGCAAAGTAAGTTTTGGTCTGTTGAAAACCCAAAGCAAGCCAATGGTATAAGAACATCATATGATAAATGCCACAGTTTCACTAAATTTCCCTATTTATGTTTCTTTATAATCCTGCTAATACCAAGTACAAATGTCTATGACTATCTCTAGACACCTTCAAAAACAGCTCATATTGTTATCTATACAATTTTATTTTTTTATTAACTAACACACAGTCATTTCTACATCTTAAGTTTGCTTTTTCCTCTGGCTCTACTCTTTTCTCTCTTTGATATTGCAACTCACTGTTAACTATAGAACAAGACATTTTGGTGTCATTCTGTTTTGAATTACATCCACAATTAATTTTGTACTCACTGATTTAATAAAATTTTTACTGTCTTGTTTCACTGCTGCTTCCTGGTTTCTTTTAAAGGACTTAGGGAAGGAGTCTGGCAAAATATGAACTACTTCCTTTGCCATTTCTCAGGAGCTGTTTGACCTTGGATGATTTCAAAGCTATAAAGACTAACAGTCATGGATTTTAGCTACACACTTTAGAGTAGATGAAACTAAACTGGAGAAGGATTAGTTACTAGTTTGATTATGATTAAACTGGTTTTAAAATCTAGATCTTTTAATTCTGATAGTGTGTCTTCATTATATCACAATCTAGACTTTTTAAAAGTTCTTTCAAACTCTAAAGTGTAATGATTTTTTACAATATGTTTTAGTGTTATCTCTAATATCTGAACATTTTATAATTATGCAATTTTTTTACCTAAGTTCTAGTGACTAGAAAAGTGCAGAGAAAATGCTATTGAGAAAATAAATATGTTAGGATTTATAAATTAACTGACCTCAAAATATTTTGCCTTTTAAAGTTATGATTTCATTTATGCAGTCTTATTATTTTTGACCCATAATTCAGTAAGTCAAACTCGTGAAATCATGCAGTCTTCTCCCCCCAATGCCCCTTCCCTGTGGCATCTGCTCTTCATTCAACATATTTTCAACAAACACTGATTGAGCACCAACACTGCATAAGGCACTCTGGAGAAAAATAGTAAAACAATAAAATAAAATAAAATAAAATAAAATAAACAACCAAAAAACCACTGTTCTTACCCTAATAGAATTTGTAGTCTTTCAAAATGTCAAATAAACAGACTCAAACCCCTCCTTAACACACACACACACACACACACACACACGAAGAAACACAGACAATATTTAACGAGATCAAGTGTTGAGAAGAAAATACATAACTGAAATATTAAGAGCTCACACATCTAGGGTGGACAAACTGAGGAAGACAGAGAAAGATTAGTTCACTGGCAAGATTTTTGATAGTTTGAGCTTGTGGGGTAAAGTTATACACCGCCATCAACAGCATGGAAATACCATTCGACTACAGGTGAAAGTGTTAATAGATGCTAGTTGTCATTTATAAAGGATGTATAGAAGTTATTTAGGTGTTAGTAACTGAAATAGAGAACTTTGAAAGAATCAGATTAGGGAAGGGTGGGTCAGATCAAATATATATATATACAGTAAAACCTTGGATTGCAAGTGACTTGGTGTGTGAGTGTTCTGCAAGACGAGCAAACATTTCTAATACATTTTAACTTGGTAAAGAAGCGATGTCTTGCAATACGAGGAGTTTGTTTCCAGGATGAATTATGCTCACAAACCAAGGCATTACTATATATATATATATATATATATATATATATATATATATATATATATATATATATATGTGTGTGTGTGTGTGTGTGTGTTAATTTTTACATAGGGATGTTTCCGTTACAATGCCACAAATACATTAATGAAATATCTTGCATTCTGCAAAATCATGCAGTAGAAATAATAATGCTTATATAGAAAATTAAGTTAAGGGAGACCACTCACCATCTATGAATTATGTCAGCAAAGCATAAAACAAAAACAAAACCAAAACCCCTGTAGCAATTCTCATGCAATTCCCGATAGTGTTAAAATTCCACTGATATCTGTTACTAAGCTCAGTTAATAGGTCCCTTGTAGTCTTAAAAATGAGGACATGTGTTTCTTCAAGAGATTATTGAAGATTTTTAAATTAAACATCTGATCCAGATGTAGTAATCCACATGCTTTTTAATAAGGAGAAAATGCCTTTGAATCTTAATCTGAATTCACAGCTCTGCCAGCTCAATGCTGTGGAAAATTTACTGATTCTTAAAATCATCAAGCCAGCCATTAATTGCACTTTTGCAGAATTTTCTGCTTTTCCTTAAGATTTCCATATGTTACTAAGCTTTCTCCTTTAATTGTGAAGTAGCTTGATACTGATTAATTGAATACATATCATGCTGGGAAATATCACATATGAATCAATATGACTTTCATATTAAATTTACATCATTCCCCCAATATGACAATTTTGTATGAGTCAGTTCTCACTAAAGAACCACATGTTGTGGCAGAATATATTAAATTGAGTTTGAAATTTCTTTGAGACAAGTGGTTAGACATATGGGTCTGGAGTTCAGAGGAGACATCTGTGCTAAAGATATAAATGCTAATTACCTGAGCATGGCTGGTTATTCAAGGCCTGCTTGTGAATAAGATTATATATAGAGAGAATATTAAGTAAAAAGACAGGGGCTAGGACTGAGCTGGAAGAACTCCATCTTTTTATAACCATGATCTTAGAAATGAAATAGAAAATGAGTGGCCAAAATGTCTAGGAAAAGCAAGAAAATTAATTATAACAACCAAGAGAAGCAGTAAACCCAAAGTTCAAACATTCCCACTTTATTACCATCTTCCTTTCTTATATAACTTCTTGTATACTTATAATAAATTAAAGCAAAATTAAAACACACTGAAAAATAACACATCTTTTAGCATGTTCATAAAATATATCTACATTGATATATTTAGGATCTTAAAATGTACATGTTTATTCCTCATATGTGTGTGCCTACATGTGTTTTTATGGGCACGTTATTGTGAATTTCTTTTTCTTTTGATCTGTCCTCAGAAGATAATAAATAAATGACTCCTGTGCAGGCCAGTGGAGACAACCATGCAGGTGAGCTAACTACATGCCCTTGAAAAAAGGCAGAGAGAAATTTTCACAAAGGATTATATACCCATAAAAATTCCAACACATATGCCAAAGAAAAATGACATCTATACCTTGGTTGACAATGACACATGGAATTTGAAAGGAACATAGAGAAGCCATCAGTAACTACTCAGAATTTTGTGCAACAATTCTATGACATGAAATGCTGCTGAGAAGCCAGAAGCTACTACTAAGGAAATGGAGCCTGGTACTGAGAAGATAGCAGCTGTGATTGGTGATGAGGTGAGGGAAGAGTGGAGTGAACTGAGAAGGGTACATTGTGAAACATTTTACTTTCCGTTAAAGCAGGAATATGCAGAAGGAGGCAATAAATGGGAAAACAAATATTTTTTTAAAAATAGTGTTAATGTACCTTTGGGATAGTAGCAATAACTAAAAGTGCAGTGAAAGATGATTCTAAATCTAAAAGTAACCTTATGAATCAGAGTTAGAATCATATCTTTGAAAATCATTTGTACAATGCCCCACTACTACAATCCTGGTCCAATTTTACTGGCTTCGGATTTTAGAACTAAGACTAGGATAGACCCTAGGTGATTATGAGGGAATGGGGTTTTGTGCTCTCTCTTTTTTATGTGGCTCTCTAGTCTCAACCTTGAGGTAATGTCTCTGAATACCACTCTGCTCAGGGCTTTGTCTGCAGAGATGGAGGAGTGAAAGGCAGTGAGGATGACCAAATATTCCTACTCCTACACCCCTACTTCAGAAGCCTTCCCAGCCCATTTAAAAAATTGACTCGACAATATGAACATGTTTATATCCTTATAACTTCCCTCCATGCATCCAATTAGCTGTATAGTTTATGCTTCAACCCATATCTGGATACGTACACTTTTAACCTGCTTTATTTAAAAATTTTCTTAAGTCATATAGCTAGAGTCATTTGAATTATATACCATGTTCTATAATGGGTGGGGCGCCATTGGGCTTGGACTGCTAATTATTTAAAATAGCTCCATCTGAACTTTCCTACTTACTATTGAATGGATTGGACTCAATATGCTGTAATGCAGAAAATGGTTTTATTTTGTTTTATCAGTAACTTTCAAAGATGCTCAATCAGATCTCTCTGTCCTACACTTGGGCATCATTCCATGCAAATCTCAGAGCTGTTTTGTTCACTTTTAGGTATTTAGAAAAATTTCATTTTTATATAATTTCAACTATTATACCTCTCATTCAATTTAATACTTTTTCCACCCCACACAATCTCAGGCCTGACTCACACTTGGCAGATGAGAGTGTGGAGAGTGGGATGAGGATTAGAGAAAAATGGCAAAGTTTTATATAGCTGGTGATATCTTATGCTAGCTTTTGGAAAGTCTGGCAGTCTCACGTACTGCCTCAAAACACACAAGGCACTTTGGTTGGTACTTTGTAGAAGAGTGACTTTCAACATTGCACTGTTTCCCAAATGGGTGATGGCTCATGGTTTCAGACTCCCTCTTTAAATCCTGCAATTAATGGGACATCCTGTAATGACTCTTGGTGTTGGAGTCACTTCACTCAGAATTGCAGAGCTCTGGGGAAGATCCCCTTCAAGATGGCTCTCCTACGAAGCTCCTTATCATGTACACATGTAACATAGCCAAAGTCTCAAAATGAAAGTTGATCACAGTTCAACATCAGAGACAAATGCACTTATTTTTTTACATTTGGATTTTCATCAGTGTTAGACACCAGTCCCTCCATTGTTGAAAGGCCAAAAGCCACATGTAAAGAATTTCTTGATCTCTTGAAGTCAGTTGACTTGAAATGGTGGTGGACAAGATGGATGAAGGAAGCACAGCACACACACTACTCCCTTCAAGTAACTTTCTGGTGATCCTCTCTTGAAATCGGTCTCTTGCTTTCCTCTATATACCACTGAGGGTGGGAATAAGCTAACTGTACATTCCTTTAGCAAGACCTTTATTTTAAATTTTGGGGAAATTTTTTACCTGTTGTTCTCAAGTTTGGATTCTCATTCAAACTGAGACAACCAGAAGAGTTTAACATGTCATTGTATACCTAAGGATCATTTCTTAACCATTTAAATTAGAAAACAGTGATGGTAACAAAGAACGCATTATTTATAAAGCACAATATAAAGCTACTTGTGCTTTTAAAAAAGAGTGGCATAAAGGCAAATCAGATGAAAGGATGATTGTTTGGAGGTAAAATTAACTGATGTACTTATTGACAGATCCCATGAATATTCAGGGGCATATTTAATTTTACTTTTTCTTCAGAAAAATGCTTTATGAACTAAAATTCAGAAACAAACAAACAAAACCTGGATATTTCTAAATTTCTACACATAGTGCACATTGAATATTTGTGCTTAATATTAATGTAGCTCCTCATTAAATAGTGTTATTAAAAGTAGCTATACATATTCAAACATTTGAAATTAATATCTTTACCTTTCTTAGTGGTGTTTAAGAAATATAATATACTTTAAAGTCTGTGAAATGATAATTGTAATTAGCAGATTTTTTGTATGTTCGGAAGTAATGTGATCTTTCAAAGACAGAGAAAATTGGCATTTACCAACCAGGAAAACTGTATAAGATACTATATTTCTGATATATGATAACATTCACAGCTTGATGTTTAGAAGTTGCACAACATCAGTAAATCACCCTGCAAAAACTATTCAGGAAAGATCTAAGTACTTTATCTTTTATATTTTTTACAGCCATATCTACTGGCAGTGGGTAATGAGACCTCCATTTCACTCTCAAATCTAGATTACCTAATTTAGAGTAGAAAATAGAAATTTTAATCTACAAATACATATATCCATTTCAAAAGTGAAGTAAGAGGACATATGGGGATAACTGAACTAATGCAAACCAAATGCAGTCTAGTAATATACTCCAAACTTTGAAGAAAAAACAAATATAACCATAGAGAAAATCCAGAACCCTATTTAAATTCTCTCTTTAAAATGTTTTACATATGTATTCCTTAAAACTTTATCACATATAAGATAAAAGACAAAATAAAGTTATTTGGAAGGGTATCATCAGAAATATAAGTATTTCCAAAGAGAAGGATTCTAAACATTAAGAATAATAGGCTGAAATAGTTGCTGAATAGTTTGTTTTGTTTTGTTTTTTTTATTTTATTTTTTGCATCAATAGGTGGACTTAGAAATTATTTATGGAACCATTCATCATTTACAAAGTATAAATGAAAAGTTCTTAGGGTGCCTTTTGAAATACCAGGCAAGTTCCTGTATGCCTAATTTCCAAACGAGGGAGAGAAGAAAATGTTTAAAATATTTTTAGTGACTTAGAAATCTCTGAAGGACTAAACTCTATTGATCAGTTCTTTTTTTAGATATATTTTATGTTTATAAGACTATGCTGGTTATTATGGATCCGGAGGCAGACATTTGACTTGATGACGTCAGAGTATTTCCAGTCTCTGTATTGTTGGTTGTATCAATATCTGGTGTTACTCATGATCACTAAATTCTCTTAAATTGTCAATTACCTGACATTTGATAGGGAGCAGTAGCCTCATCACTTTAACTCTTTAAAGGATATGTCTATTGCAGGAAATACTCAAGTCTGACATATTCTTACTTGAAAATTAAGCTGCGGATCTTAAATTTCTTTCATATATCCTTTGCTAATGTGCTAAGTTGGAAAACGTGTTTCCAGGAATGATTGTCAACATTTATCCCAAGAGCTCAATAAAGAAAGGCTTACAAGATCTGACAATTTAGGTCACAAACTTGCCACCATGAGCTTACATTGGCAGCACTGTACAAACACCCACGTAAGGTTTCATAACCTTGATATATCAGTGTCTCACAGCTGGGCTCATGTTGACATGTGGCAGTGTCTTGCTGAGTGGCGTTCATGATTGTTGTTGCGTGTTTTTGTGTGCCATCACAAGAATGTCTGAGCTTGAATTAAAGCAACATAGAAACATTAAATTTCTTGTTAAACTTGGCAAGAGTGGAAGTGAAATCAGGGACATATTAGTCCAAGTTTATGGGGATAATGCCATGAAGAAACCGGCAGTGTACAAATGTATTAAACGTTTTTCTGAGGGGAGAGAAAGTGTCACTGATGAATAGAGGTCAGGGTGGCCAGTAACGAACAGAACTGATGAAAACATTGCAAAAATTTGTTAAATTGTGCATCAAAATTGTCAGCTGACTGTGAGAAGTATAGCAAACCAAGTAAACATTGATAAACAGTTGGGAAAATCTTAACTCAAAATCTTGGCATGAGAAAGATGTGTGCAGAAATGGTCCTGAAGGAGCGCATCGATGAACAAAAGCAAAGGAGAGTAAAAGTTTGCCAAGACCTTTTAGAGAGGCAAGACAATTTTTTGGGCTGTGCTATCACTGGTGATGAAACATGGGTGTACCAATATGACCCTAAAGCAAAGTGCCAAAGCCCACAATGGAAGTCAGCCAATTCTCCACGACCAAAAAAAATTCTGTCAGTCCAAATCAAGCATCAAAATGATGTTCCTAACCTTTTTTGATATCAGAGGGATTATTCATTATGAATCTGTACCAACTGAACAGTTAACCAAGTTTACTATTTGGAAGTGCTGAAAAGGCTGTGTGAAAAAGTTTTATGAAAATGACCTGAACTTTTCGTCAGTAATGCATGGCTCTTGCATGACGACAATGCACCAGCTCACATGGCACTGAGTGTGAGGGAGTTTTTAGCCAGTACACAAATACACCCTCCCTACTCACCTGATCTGGCCCATATTGATTTTTTTCTTTACCCAAAGATAAAGGAAATATTGAAAGACAGACATTTCGATGACATTCAGGACATCAAGGGTAACACGACGATAACTCTGATGATCATTGCAGAAAAAGAGTTCCAAAATTGCTTTGAAGGATGGACTAGGTGCTGGCCTTGGTGCATAGCTTCCCAAGGGGAGTATTTCAAAGGTGACTGTATTGATATTCAGCAATGAGGTATGTAGCACTTTTTCTAGGATGAGCTTGAGGACCGAATTGTCAGACCTCGTATGTAGCTTGATTCAGTTTATGAAATTGGCCCCTGGCCTTATCTTAATTCATTTGACCTTCCCAAATGTGGAGAAAAGGATTGCCTCCCATGTGAGATCCTGTATCCCAAGTAAGATATGGAAGATAGAAGCATACAAAAGCAAAAAGTCAAATGAGACAAATAGGTGTTGTCCTGCCCAGTGGTTTTTACAAACTGTTTTTCCCAATTAAAATTCCAGTACCTGCATTTCACAGATGATGTCTTCTTGTTGCTAATTCATAATAGAGATATTTACCTAGGTATGGATCGGGGAAGGCAATCTGTGAGCTTTATCTAGAACAGTAATTTTCATACATCTTTTGGATAAAATTCTGTTTTAAAGATCTGATGAAAAAGCCATGAACACTTGCTCTACAAAAACTCACTAATATTTCTACCCATTCAAGAGAATAATGCTCAACAATAAAGAGGAACAAATTAGTGATAGAACAATATGTTAATCTTTAAAAATTATGCTGAGTAAAAGAAACTAAATATGAAAGAATACACAGTATATAATTCTATTTATATGCAACAGGCAAAATTAACTATAATGACAGATAATAGATCAGTAGTTACCTGGGGCCAAGCATTGAAATGACTGAAAAGAGACTGAAGAAACTTTCCAGAGTGATGAAAATTTTCTATATACCAATTGTGGTTGCAATTACAGAGGTGTAGTTTTTTTTTTTAATAAAACCTCATTTTAAGTATATAAATTAAACCTCATGCTTTTTTTTTTTTTAAAATCACATACCTCAAAGTGGTACATTCAGATTCAAGGACTTCACAGACCCCACGAATTCTTTCAACATATCTCCTAAATATCTTTGACTGCTAGTCTGGGTAATAAAGTCAAAAGTACAGTAGAAAACATTGTGCTAGATTTTGAAGGGCAACAGTAAGTTCATATTTGCTCTAAAAGAGAGTAAGGAGGCATAAATAATTTGCATAGAATCAAAATGTACACAGAATTTTTGTGTTCATTGCTTGTATAGACTTGTGTCCAAAAAAAAATATTCTGGAGTTTTTTTGTTTTTTTTTTTTTAAAGATTTTTATTGGGGAATTGGGGGGATGGGAACAATGCTGGGGAATTGGGGGAAGGGGAACAGACAA
>NW_017732234.1:303732-345850 GCF_001890085.2 Hipposideros armiger
GCCCTCATATGTGGGATCCGAACCGGGGCCCTCTGGCATCCCAAGCGAGTTCTTAACCATCGCGCCACTCGGCCGGCCCTGGAGTTTGTTTTAAACATTATGAGCATAACTTATAATGAGCAACAGATTCTCTGCATGTGTTCTCTAATAGCCTGAAAAATCATTTTTAAAAAAAGGTATCAGACACATAAACACATACACACATTTAAAATAAATACAAGCAAGGAGCAAATAAATGGATTAGATGTGTTCTTAAGAAATGCTGTCCTTTGATAGATGATTGGATAAAGGAGATGTGATATATAGATAGATGATAGATAGATAGATAGATACCTATCTATCTATCTATATATGTGTGTATCTATCTATCTATCTATCTATCTATCTATCTATCTATCTATCTATCTATATATATATATTGGAAAATTACACAGCCATAAGAATAGATGAAATGCTGCCATTTGCAACAACATGGATGGATATTGAGAATATCATGCTAAGTGAAATAAGTCATATTGGAAAAAGTCAAGAACCATATCACTTAACTCACATGTAGGATATAAAACTGAAAACAACAAGAAACAAACAAAAACCCACAGACACAGACAACAGTATGGTGGCTACCAGAGGGTAAGGGGTGGAGGGAGGTAGAAAAGGTAAAGGGGCTCAAATATATGGTGATGGAAGGAGATTTGACTTTGGGTGGTGAACACATAGATGATATACTATAGACTTGTACACTTGAAACTTATATGATTTTATTAACGAATGTCACCCCAATAAATTTAATAATTAAAAAAAAAGAAGTATTGGAGTTGGGGGGGATTAGACAGATCCTCCATTTTGTTCTGGAAACTAAGTGATGGTGGCCTATATTTTTCAGGGAAGCAACAGCACAGAGTATAAGGGTTGAGCTCGAGGAGAGTAATAAAGGTGGTTAGGAGAATTGCAAAGGGATGATGGGGAAAAAAAAGGAAAGATCAGTATAATGTCAAAGGCAATCGATGCTATGCTGGAAACTATAGATTTGTGTTATCATCAATCCAGAAAGTTGCATGGCTTTTTTTTTTTTTCTTTTGATGGACTCAATACCCCAGGAGGTGAGAAAACCTAAAGCTGGACTGAGACAGAAGTGGGAGTTAGAAGGTCAGTGTGTTAGAAGGATGAGAAGCTAACCCTGCTGAAGGAATGAAATCAAGGTTACTGACCTTGGGATCCATACTGATTAGGAAAAAAAAGAGCCCCCAGAAGGAGGGGGCTGATAAACTGGTGAATAAGAGATGGGTTAAGGCATAGGTACCCTGAGGAGGCAAAGAAGAAGGCATGTGCGAGCTCTGGAGGGAGAGAATGCTTCAGGCAAGAAGTGGTATATTTGGTCTTTAAAATTTTAGAGGTGCAGCCGTGCGCTGTCTTAGAGAGCTCAGCTTTATCATCTTCTGAGGCGGAAAGTGAGCCTTAGGGCTTTCAATTGAATCAGGAATGGAATTGGTGGAAGTGACCTACTTACTAACTCACCAGACAGCGATATGGAACTTGATAGGAAAAAAATTACTTACCTAGAAAATTTGCTTTATCAAGATTAACCAAGAATAGAACAGAAGTGATAGAAGAGGCAGGGAGAGCAAGGGAGAGTGAGAGAGTCCAGAGTGAATAAGATAAGTCATTGTGTTTTGTTTTGTGGGACATATGATTTATATTCTCTTTGCCGTATCTATTCAAAATTCTGCATCTATCTATCTATCTTACAGTGCCAGGCAACGGGGCCTGTTCTCAAATGGCTGATTAATTCACTGCCCTAAAATAAGTTAAATTTCCTGCCCAAAGCCATATTCTGTTAGTGATATAGAATTTTTTTTCCCCCTTAGTAAAAATCCCTAGCAGATTCCCCTCCAGTTTGTGAATCAGGAGTGAAGATGTGTGATTTTTAGTAACTGAGGAAAATTTGCTCATCTTTAGTACTGGCCCACTCTGGTCAGCTTTCTCTCAACAGCACAAGGAGTGGCCACAGAAACTAATAAGAAAACAGGGCAGAAGCACTTCTTTACAGCTGGTTTCCTAGGGCTCCGGTACTTTACTTTTGTGTTATACAAATTACAATCTCACAATAAAATACTATTATCAATGTAAATATCTAACTCAAAGAGTTTTTATTTGAGTTATTTAGAAAATAAATCATTAATGAAGTAAACTAAAACTGTATAGGGATTTTTCATAAATATCAAACTCTGCTTAAAATGCTGGGGAGAGTTCAGTGGAGGATGTACAATACACATATTCATACATATTCAAATATTCAAATATATATTCAAATATTCCCACAGTACTTCATTCAAAAAGTGCTTTCAGATGATCCTAACTAAACCTTTTGAGGTAAGTAGTATCATTTTCTAATAGGGAAAATTAAGTTTATATTATATGACATGTCAAGCCACAAAGGTGCTTAATTGGGGAAACTGGATTATGGGCTTCAAACCCAATGCATTTTCCAATAAAACATGCCATCTTCATGAAAAATTCCTGAACCCGAGTTGATAAGAATTAAGTTATAGAGAATGACAAGGAGGGTTATCAAGAAAGATTTTGTTCCTTCAGGATGTTTCTACTGAGTTTCTGTGGTGTGCAGGGGCTGCTTGAAGAACTGGGGTCCCAAAGGTAAATGAGACGCAGCTTGTGCTGCCATAAAGTTTTTATTGCCATGGTGTTTATACATATATCAAAGCTGCCTCAGTTATATAAATGCATTGTAAGGGGCAATTAGAAAAGATGTAAATGTGAGTAAATTGTGATGTAAATGTTGTGAACTTCAGGAGAGGTGTGATCATTTTAGACTGCAATGGTCATTTATATGGGAAAAGGTTACCCCGAGCAATCATCATAATAAACAGAAAAGGCAGAGCCACGCCACATGTAGTTTTGAGAGCAATTCTTCCTGACTATATCCTAAAAGTCAGCAGAATTTTAAAGGAAAGAGACAAAGTTGAAGCATGAGGTTAGGACTCCGCAAAGTAATACAGTCTATTGCAAGATCCAGGACTGTACATTGCTAAAGCACCCAGACAGACCCAAATATATCTAAGGGAAGTCAGTGGGGCCCATGGCAATTTGGAAAGCCCTTAAGCTACCTAAAAGAACAGTCACTACTCAGCTCAACTAATTCTTGCTATGTAAAAAGATGAGTAGTCTCAGGTTTTTTTTATTAGTAAAGAGAGGAGCAACAGGAGCAAGTCATTGAGAGGCTGTGACCGCTGGTTGACCTTTTAATAGAACCCAGGTAATTGGAGGCTCCTCCCACCCCTCACTAACCTTAGAATCTACACTCCACCCACCCTTTCCACAGCAGGAGCCATTTCCAAGGATGCATGCCTCCTTGAGAGAGCTGTTGTTGAGACTCTCTGGACAGGATACATGACTGAACCCTGTTAAGGCCTCTGTATGAACTTTAAGATTCTGACCAGCGGATGCACAGATTTATTTGTCTTGTGACCACTGAAAGCAAACCTCATGTGCAGGTTTCCTTGCTTCTTAAACCTGCCACCTACCAATCTGGAACGGTCTGCATTATTTGGTCCTGGTCCCTCCTTGCCCTCTGCGTCCTGAGGCCAATTTCAGATTTCGCCTGGGAAACCCCTGAATTTGCGAACCAACAAAGAGGTATGAAATTAACATTTTCAGGTAAAAATATCTGATTTGGTAAATTTCTCATATCTTTTAAAAGTGTGTCCTTAAAGTGTGTGAACCAGAAATACGCCTGCAGGCCAGATATAGCCTAAGGGTGCCTGATTTGTGCTCTGTGGTCTTAAGAGCATTTACTAGATTATAAATTTGAAGGCTCAGGACCATCCCCTAGGTACTTCTGCCTGCTTTGTAATGTGGTACAATAACTTAAAGGCTCTTTGCTTACATTTATTCAACAGAATAATAAAGGTGGTATCTGACATCTTATATCTTAGTTGTTATAAGGGCCAAATGAGATAATGTTGAATGAGATCGGAAAGGTTCTAAATGCTGCTGAGAAATACTTTAATTATTTATGGGAATGATTTATGAATCATGACTAAGACCTATTACTGATCAACGAATAATATATTGTCACTGTGTTGTCAATGCTGTTTTAAACCTGAAGAATTGTTTGTTTTATTGTTTTCATAAGAAGCTGTTATCACTTGAAGTGCATAAAATATCACTGGGAAAGCACAGTTTATCACTTGGCCAGGCTGAATAGGAAGTAAGTTAATGTGTTCATTTAATAAGTGTTATTTAGATTCTAGAACTTGGAAGGGCTGCTGGAGAACCTGAGATTGAGGGTAATTTTGCTATAATTAATACCTTACTGGTCCTCTTCATTACTGTAACTAAACTGAATTTTTAGAAAATATCTCAATTGCACAAGCAGTGCTTTTAACTAAGTGAATAGACTTAGAAATGTGAGATGTTAGACAATTTAAATATCAGCCTATGAAGAGTAGGATGAAATATGGATCTATGCATCCAAAGAGACGTAGTAAAACTGGGCTTGGTATGGACAGTTGCCATATCAGAGGGGTAAACTTTCACAAGCAGGGTCTAGCGGCTCAACAGAAGTTTGCATCTGACCCTCAGGAAGGAACAGTATCATGGAATGGGTCCATTTAGAGCTGAGTACCATTTATATCTGGTGACCTGGATCACAGATTCTAGGAGCAATAATCATAAATGACTAGAATTGAATCATGAATCAGTTAAGTGATATCACTGCTGACATCTATTTGATTTTTTAATTGAGATGTAATTTAATAATATAATATGCATTTTAAGGGTACCATTTGTTGAGGGGATTTTTTGTGTGTGTGTTTTTTTTAATATCAACTGTGTAAGGCTACACATTTATTAATGAATTGAACATTTCCAGCACTCCAATAAGTTACTTCTTGCCCCTTCCATGTAAACTCCTCCATGAGAGGCAATTACTATTCCGGGTTTTATAACCATAGATCCTTTTTGCTTATTCTAGATTTTCATACAAATAGAATCACACCCTGCATACTGTTTTGTATCTGGCTTCTTTTACTCAATATGCTTTTAAGATTTATCCATGTTGTTCAGTGTATCAGTAGTGCATTTCTTTCCATTACTCTCTCTCGATTAGTCTAAGATTTTATCAAAAACATTTTGAAGTATTGGCTTTATTGATTTTTTTCTATTGTTTGTCTATTTCTATTGTGTTGATTTCCTCTTTTATCTTTATTATTTCCTTCTTTGTATTTATTGTAGATTATGCTAAAAAAATCAGAGCTGGGAAGTAAAGTAGTAAAAAAATATTTTATTCAGAAACAATTACTGTAGAGGAAAAGATACCTCAGTATTGAACTGGGTTCAATTCCAAATACAGCATGGATAAAAAGGGGTTTATCATCAAGGAGTAGGGAGAGGGTCAGTGGCTAGAAAATGACCAAGAGGTAACATCAGGAAAAAGGGGGGATTCTGGCTAAATCACCTTCACAGGATTCTTGCTAAAGGCAGGCCAGGTTGAACAGACATCAATCACCATGGTGAGAGAAGAAAACTTTGGTCAGATTTTGAGCATGGAGGGTTCTTTCTAAAATGACTTAGCAAGATTCTTGCTAAAACTGAGCAATGCTGAGCCAATAAGGATGGAAACAGGTGCCCAAGTTTGAAGCGTAGCTGTGACGAGGCTTTAGAGAAGCCTGACTACCGTATTTGCTGGCGTATAAGACGACCCCCTAACATTTCCACTCAAAATACAGAGTTTGTTATATGGTTGGCTGTGTGCGATTTTGCGAGTGTGGTAAAATCGCATAACAGCAAAATTGCATAACAGCCGAGCATACACCCAGCAGCGCTGCTGATGCCTGAACGGTATGTGGAATGAAGTGGGCGGGCATCGGGAGGCCACTATGGCACGGGGCAAGCACTATGGGCAGTCTATCTGAAGTGTACCTGGCGATAAGACGACCCCCCACTTGGAGGCATATTTTTCAGGGCCAAAAAATTGTCTTATACGCCGGCAAATACGGTAAGTTTGGTCAAGGAGTGTGTCTCTTGTCAGTTGAATTGATTTTGATACTAGTTTCTTAAGATGTAAGCATGAGTCATTTATTATACAATTTTCTTCTTTTCCAATATAACTATTTCACGCAATAAATTTCCCTCTAAGACTACTTTGGCCTCATTCCACAAATTTTAGTAGGCTGTGTGTTCATTATCATTCAGTTTGAAATATTTTCTAATTTCCCTTGTGATTTCTTCTTTGTTCATGGATTATTTGAAAGTGTGTTGATTAATTTTCAAATGTTTGGGAAATTCCTAGGTATTTTTAAAGTCAATTTCCTGTTTCATACTGTTGGGGTTGGGTAAAATGCTTTGTATGATTTTAATGTTTTGGAATTTATGGAGACTTATTATGATCTAGTGTATGTGGTGCATCTTCCTGGATGTTTATACGCCCTTAAAATCAATGTGCATTTTGCAGTTAGTCACTGACTGTAGCCTTTCATATAAAAAATTAGATTAAGGGGGTTGATATTATTGTTCAGTTACGTTATAGCCTTACTAATATTTGGCTAACGTTTTAATTGCTAAGACAAGAGTTCCAAAATTCCCAACTATGATTGTGAATTTGCCTGTTTCTCCTGCTGGTTATGTCAATATTTACTTCCTGTATTTTGAATCACTGTTTTGAAGCACACACCCATTGAATTCATGTTGAATCAACATTCAACATTTTAGTCATCAAGAAATGATCCTCTTTAGCGAGGTAATACATTTTTGTAAAAGTCTACTATGATATTAACATGGCCATACCAGCTTTCTTATATTTAGGTTTGCCTGGCATATTGTTTGTTCCATTTTTTTTACTTTCAACTTGTCTGTCTTTATATTTAAAATGCGTGTATTATAAAACACCTCAAATAGGAACGTATTAATGTATTCGTCTGACAACCTTTGGCTTTTAATTGAAGTGTTTACTCATTTTAATGTAGCATAAGGGTTGATACGCTGTTTAGTTCCCACTTGACCCTGTAATTGTTGTTTCTCAGTTATTTCATTTCCTGTCTCATTATAAGTTAATGAAGGTTTTTTTTTCATATCCCATTTTTGTTTTCTATTAATTTTTAGTTATATCATTTTATTTATTTTATTAGTTGCTATAGATAGCCACATCTTACCTTGAATTAATTTATACTATTTCATATAAATGTAAGCATTTTGAAACAGCATCATACCACTTATACTTACCGCATCTGGGATGCTATTGTTGCCATATGCTTTGCTTCTGCGTATGCTATAAACTTTAAATGAATGTTTCTTTCTTTTGCTTTGAATGAGCAATTGACTTTTAACGGATTTAAGAAAAGAAAGGGTATGATATTTTGTATATATTTACCATTTCCAGTTTTCTTTTTTTTTCTATCTGTAATTCCAGCTTGTCTCATTTCCTGTTAACTTGAAAAACATTGTTTTAGCTTCTTTTCTGTGAGATTTCATTGGCGCCAAATTCTCTCAGCTTTCATTTATTTCAAAATGTCTTTATCTTTTATTTTTGAAATATATTTTTGCAAGATATAAAATTCCAACTTGACTTGTTTTCCTTTCACACTTTAGAGATGCTATTCATTGTATTTTGATTCTGTATTTTTCTGATGAAAGGTCAGCTGCCGTTCTTAATGTTATCTTTACTCTTATAGATTTAAAATTTTGCCTTCATTATTCAGCAATTTGACTAGGATATGCCTAGATGTAGTGTCCTCTGTATTTATGATTTGGAGGTCACTGAATTCTCTATTTCATTTATTATTTTTGTTCAAATTTGAAACATTTGGTACAAACGTTCTTGTTTTTTTGTTTGTTCTTTGTTTGTTTTTACAATTTCTTACTGCATTTAAAATTTTGAGATGTGATTGACATACAGCATTGTGTAAGTTTAGGGAGTACAGGGTGTTCATTTGATACATTTATATATTACAGTATGATTACCACCAAAACGTTAGCTAACACCTCTGTTTGTCACGTAATTATCATTTCTTTTTGTGGTGAGAACATTTAAGATATAGTCCCTTAGCAACTTTGAAGTATATAATTCAGTATTGTTGACTATAATCACAATACATCCCCAATGCAGTAAATCCCCATAACTTATTTATCTTCTAACTTTAAGTTTGCACCCTTTGACCAACACCTCCGCAATTTCCCCATGACCCAACCTCTGGTAGCGACCATACTACTGTTTCTATGAGCTCAGCTTTTTAAGATTCTGTGTATAAGTAATATCATACAATATTTGTCTTTCTCTGTCTGACTTATCTAGCTTAGCATACGAATATTCTTTAAATATTTTCTGTCTCATTTTCTCACTCTTGTTCTTTGGAAATTCTATTTGATATATGTTAGATTTCTTAACACTATTCCACTGGTTACTTTTCTTTTTTCTCTGAGACTCACTTTAGTTTTTTTGTTTGTTTGTTTGTTTTTAATGTACTTCTCTCCAATTTCACTAAAATAAAAAAAATACCTTATTTCATTGGATATTTTTTGGTTTTCCTGCAGTCCTATGGAGACTATAGACCAGGGATATTTCCTTTATTCCTAAAATATGTTCCTTTTGGGATTTATGTGTAAATCTCATGATGTATTTCAAGTCTCTCAAACTTGGCAGGCATCAAACTCCAAACTTTGTCTTAGCTGTAGTATACATATTAAATGTCTGCTACCTACAGATGTCCACCTGGGTAATTTGGAATAGCACCCATGTATGTTCAATTCAGTAGTAAACCAAACATGTGAGGGAAGTTTGTAATTATATTTTGAGTGTTACTCTTCTGTGATTGTCTTTCCAGGATTCCATCTCCCATAAAGTTTATAATCAACCCAGGAATCCCAAACTCAGTCCCCTTCTTCCCAGACAATATGACTCCAATTCAGTAAGTCCTAGCCATTCCATGTTAAGTGGGCCAAGGGGTACCCTCTGGGAAAAGCTAGATATCAAACTTATTTTGAGGGTATAATTCTTTGCACTTTCTTTCTACTTAGGGTCATGTTAAGTGTCTAAAAACTGTTGTGTGTATACTTATGGGCACATGAGTGCATGTGCGTATCTTAATTATATCCCAATTTTATGATTGCTATCTGGAGATTGGTTTGTCCATATGAGATACTCCACTCAGTAACCATAACCAGAATCAGCTTTTACCCTCTCTTTCTCCACTTAAAATCACAACCTATTTTTAATTCCTTGAGAAACCATTGCAATTTTAAGATGATAGGAGAATGCCAATAAACTTCCCTTTCCTTTAATAAATAACTTATTTGTAGCACTTGCTTTAAATTGTTTCCCTACTTTAGCTGTAATGAAAAAAAGAAAAGATATATTCTGACTTTAATGCAGATTCCTACAGAAAATTCTAGCCACTTAAATCCTTGTTATTCATTTACAGTAAATATTTGAGTACTCAGTCTTCTTCAAACACTTTGCAGGCACTAACACAGCTACTACAAAGGAAAATCGTACCTCACACAGTTTGTATACTAATTGTGGAGCCAGACAATCAATAAGATAAATGATTAAAATTCATATCATGTTTGATACTAATTAAGTATTTAGGAGAAAAATTAAATATAGGGATTTATGAGTAATGTTATGTGAGAGATTACAATTTAGTTCATGTGCCTTTGGCCAATACAACTTGCTAACCATCAAATATAGTAATATGGATTATTTCTACATGAGCACTCATTATGCTACTTATCAGAATTACCATCATCAGAAATTATCACCTCCTCACATTGCTCACCAAGTATTTCAGACATTCTTCAGCCCATTGCCCCAGGTGTGCATGTACTGAGGCCCCTCAAACTTCTTGCTCTCTTATTTTTCTGCTGCCATAGCTAATGCAGCTAACGAGCTTGAAATGCCTACTGTATTGATCAGCACTTTCAACAAAAATCTGCTAAGACTCCAAAATATGTGTTATCTCTTTATTTCCTAATAGTCATGTTTATCTCAAAGCTGATTAGTGGGTCGGAATCCCTGGAATTATTTCTGGTTTTCTCAGGCCTTAGAAGTTTTGCCCTGATGAATCCCTGTTGCACAGAGTGAAGACCAAGGTCTGATCCCTATTCTAATTCAAGGGTGATCTCATTTCATGACTGAAAATGATGGAAACAGAAGTACAACCATTTATCTAACAATAACACCAAACCCCTCCTTGACAGGCAAGGGTGTCTCTTCCCATCAAGCTCAGATAATACAATCTGATGGTTTCTTTCCCAAACCCATTGATCTAAAGCCTAATTCATGACCACTTCGTTATTACACTTCCTCTAAAATTTGAACTGCACAAAATGACATGTGTCTTTAGTAGCATTAGATATCAGTCTATAATATTGTTTATGTAAATCAGGGAGAGATTCTCCTTAATTGGCATTCATTTTCTACACTCCTACTCTGGAAACAGAAAACATTTCTCTAGCTTCCCTGACATTCAGCAGCTGAAAATTAGAAATCAAGCAAATAGGTCAGATCTCCTGAGTAGTAGTTCAGAGTCAGTGTATCAATTATTTTGGCTGAAATAGAATTAAATGTGATGATAAAGCTGAGAGAACTGTACATTCCAGACCTTCAAATGTAAATGATGCTGTGACAGGCAAGGGACAAGAAAGAGGAAAGAACCAGGATTGTGTTTCATTTGAGGGTGTGTGTGTGTGTGTGTGTGTGTGTGTGTGTGTGTGTGTGTGTGTGTCTATCTTCTATCCCAGTATATCCTGAGCCTGCTTGACCATTTGACTTTCTCCAACCTCCATGCAGCTTTATATCTATTATTGCACAGAATAATTGTAACTGGGGTTTATATGACTTCTATTATTTTTGGGAAAACAGTGCATTTTGAGAAAATATCATTTTAGTTCAATTTTTAGATCTCTTTATAACCAGCTATTTAATGAAGCTAATTCATTTCCTAATTCTGTAGATCCCTGTGCTATAGCTGCTTATCAATGTCTGAGTCCATCTATTTTCTACACTGAAGCATTGAGAAAGATGTGGGCTTTTGGTGGGCAAACTATTTTTATTTCCTAAAAGTTTTTTACTTCATAGTTTCTTCCTGTGTGCCATTAATAACTACAAACACAGATGGTTTAAAATATATTTTTGCTGTACCTTTCCATTGTGCCATTTGTCAAATTCTAAAATGATTCCAAGATTTTGTCTTCTTTCTTCCTGGAGTAGAACTAAGAATGAATTAAAACCGTTCCGTAAGAATATTATCAAAATTCAATATAGATAGATACATAGACGATAGAAAGATATAGATATATTATATGAACCATTCTATCTACATGTATCCATCATAAAGTTTAATTACCCTGGTTCTTATACATTTAACTTCTGTGCTTTCCTTCTTTCTAACTGATTGGGAGAGTCAGAAGCCATAAGCTCCATAGGTCTCTAGCTCCTCAAATTTCTTTTTCCACCTGCTACTTCATGACAAAAACCTTTGATGGATTGCCTGCCTAACAGTTTGGTTTTATTTCAAGCAAATTTATGATTGGAGGTTAAAGGGGAAAGAATAGGACATAAAAAAAGATGCCCATCCCCAGAAAATGAATTATAATTGGTCTAACCCAATTGGGAAAATCCTTTTATGCCAGTCTGTGGTAGGCATATGGCCCACATCCAACCAATGAAACATAAAAGAAAATTCACTGGGGTGTTATTATGGATAATTTTTCTCTCTCTAAAAAAAAAAAGAAGCAAAGAAAGAGAAGGTTTTGGGTTTGTTTGTTTTTCTTTTGTTTTTCTTTCCTTGCATCCATCACCTTTGTTGCTGCTTAGGAAACTGTTCTGTGAGGACATGATACTTCACACTGCAGGTACCATTAGTGTAGGTTTGACCAAAACATTACAGAAAGAGGGGAGAACTTTGGTGTTTGATAAACCACTAACCAAACTCTGGAATTGAATTTTTCAAAATTTCTTATAATGTAAGAAATAATATGACTTTCTAGATGATGACACTGTTTGTAAGGTACACAGGAAGGAAAGCATGCTAACTGAAACAGAGGCTCTGAGAAAGGCCAGAGTCAGCTTAATCATTCAAAATTATAGGGAACACTGCCCTTTCGTCTCCATTTCCTAGTGGCTAGTGGGTTTGGCTTTTCATATAATTGGGGTAGTGTGTTTTCAGATTTCAGAGTATGTTTAGGAAAAAATAGCTGATACTTGCTTGATTCTGCTCTGGGAGTGAGACTGTTCCTAACCTGGTTAAAGACATACTTGTGTAGTCTACATAGCTAAGAGAAGTATAGTTCTGCATTGAAGTTCTGAAATTTAGGTTGTTAGAGCAGCTTGGTTAATTGAAAATTGTTTCTTTAAATCTATCTGTGTGTCTATCTATCTATCTATCTATCATCTATCTATTTATCTATCTATCTATCTATCTATCTATCTATCTATCTATCTACCTATTCTATCTATCTATCATCTCTCCAGTTATGGAGACATAACTGGGATTGAATAAGAGTGTGGTACACCATCCTAGACTTGTAGTATTTCTGGTCTTCTGAATAAATACCATCCTAACTCTTATACCTGTTTACCAATACTGGAGTATAGCAGTAATATAAGACATGCAGCGCTATAGCCCCAATTAAAAATATTCCAAAGAACTGGAGCTCAAACTATTGTACAAATATTCTGTTTCAATTTTTAGTCATTATGATTCTGCTAAGCAAGGTCTATATCCCATTCTTCAGAGGAACTTTCCACTCCTGGCTCTTTTTTTTTGTTCTTTCATTATCTGAAAGGTTTAAGATCACTATGGAGTAGTTTGAGGAGACCGATGGGGATATTGAAGATTGACAGGATTATTGAATTTGGAGTCTTTAAGAAAACATTAACGAAACGTGTAAATATATAAATCAAATATTGACTGACATAAAAGGAGAGATTAACCATAATACAGTCATAGCAGAGGACTTGAACACCCCACTGACACCAATGGACAGATCACCCAGACAGAAAATCAACAAGGAAACAGAGACTTTAAATGACACACTAGACCAGATTAATTAATTGTCATTTTTAGAGCATGGGAAGTGGTCCTGTCAAAAGTTCCCTTGTGTGCTATGGAATCTGCTAAAGTCAAGAAAAGATTTGGGGGGAGAGAGGTAAACTGGCAATAAATAAGTGACCAATTTCATTACTATGAGATAGAGTTCTACATTTTAAATTTAATATACACATGTGCCTTAAGTGATATTTATTTTTAAATATATTCCTAATAAAGACAGAACTTTGATGACATCTTTTCATGCAACAAGTTACCGAGGTGTATTCACATGACATTATTCCAGAAAAGCTAGTGATTACCTAAAAGTGTAAATTATTTATTGATTAATCAATCCAAATAATTTAAAGTTATCTTCGAAACCATACCATATTATTCAGTGTTTAAAATCTAAATTAAAGGATCCCATAGACACAATACATTAATTTTTTCTTACTCTCTGAGTTTTTTCTTACTTCAACTGAATTTTCATTAGATTATGGCATTCTTTAAAATCTTTTTTCAAAACTTTTTTTTTTTCCTTGTTATCTCTTAGGGAAAGCACAGCTACAATGAATGCATGCAAATGCCTTAGGGTACTCTTGCTGTCCTATTCTTGAGCTAGATTTATGCCCTAGTTGGGAAACAAATTGTCTTTCTTGAACTGGTAGCCTTTGGGGTCTTAGGTTAATTGGAGCTTTCTGTCATATCCTAATACCCAGGTTTGAGAAAAAGCCTGAGCGGCCCTGGGTGGAACTCTTTTTAAAACTATATGCTGGGACAACAACAAGAGGTCATTCTTTTCTTGCTCCAGAACTAGAAAAAAGGCCTGTGAGTGACAGCAGTGGGGATTGCTGATATCCTGAGTACCTCTGCCTTTTGCTAAGTGTGTTTGTTTTTACAATAATCTGATCTGGTCAATCCTGAGTACACAAGTCCACTTCTATTCTTTTGTGAAATATATATGCTAACAATATATGCTGGAAAGGTTATATATTTTTTCTCTAATGTTTCAGTTTAAAATGATTGGTATGCTAGCTGAAAAAGAAAATGTTATTTTCAGATATTCTACAACTCTTTGCCTTACAGAATAAAGGCTTTCAAGTTGAAATGATTAGGTTGTAAAAGATTTCTTTCTGAAGACATTGGGAAAACATAAATAGTTTTTTTTTAATAATTTAAAATTAGCATTCTGTGATTCATGAAGTAAATGCATCTGCTCTATTTTCAATATGCACAAAAACATGAGTTTTGATAGAGGGGTGTGTTTATTTTTAATTTTTTTGTCAATGCAAATGTCATTACTGACAAATAATGCATTTTGAAAGCTGTAGCTAAACCTATGGTTTACCAGATATAACCCATGGATGCCTCTTAGATGTTTGAAGAATTGTAAATTGAGATGAGCTTTAAATACCACCTTCTTCTAACTTCATTTGACTGAGAATGGAATTAAGTTGGCCCTGAGTAATGCTTATCACCTGGGTTTTTTTTTACCTTTTTACATATCCTGCTTAGAGGAAGGGGAAGAAAATTTTGAAAAGGTAATGGGAACTGCATATTATGACATTTAGTGTCTAAGTGAAGCACTATATTAAAAATAGATTTTAAGTAAAAACAAAATAAGTCACTATGATATATCTAGTTGTTTACAGATAAATATGAATACTGTGTGTCTAACATAGCTTCCAGCCAGATTTGGAGACTAGTCTCACTTCAGAAGTTGTAATACACTATAAACCTAATAAATTAAGCACATAGGTATTTTGTCATCACCATTCTCACCCTTTGCCCACCACTCACAAGCTAAAATCTATTTCTATGCCAATGAGTGGCTTCATCAACTTCTAGCTCTGTGCACTGCAGACATGTCCAGAAGACACCCAATCAGATGAGAAAAAGATGGTGGAGGAGAGGACTAAATTCAAGATAAAATGAATCCTAAGATACAAAAGCCTATGCTGGTGAATAAACTGCCTCATGTATGGACTAGAGGAGAACCAGACTGCAAATCTAATATTAGAGAAATCTGTTGATTTTTGTCTATCCACTACTGCCCTTCTTCCTTCTCATAATAGAACTACTTTTTGTAATTGAGAACTCATTTTTTCAATAAGGGGAGGCTTGAAATTGTGTCATTATAAACATAGTGCCTTGCTGGCTGAATGGCTCAGTTGGTTAAGAGCTCACTCAAGAGTTTGAGCTCTAAACAACAGCGGTTTGAGTCCCTGCCTGAGCTGAGCAGCCACTGAGCTGCCAACAGGTGGCAGGATGGCTCAGCTAAAAAAATTAAAAAAAATTTTTTTTAAATAAACCTAGTGCCTTATCCGAGTAGTGAACTAAACAGATTAACACATGCTAATCTGTCTATCTTCCTGGCTATAGTAATTGACCCAGAGATGGGCAAATGACCCAAGACAAGCCATTAGTGTCTTCCATGTAACTTTACTATTGGACTTCCTGGAATTATGGTCTCTTTATACTGAGGTTGTGAAACAGATAGTATGTGAGTTTGGGTTATGACCATTTTGCCAGTTATAGGGGCAGGAAAGCTATCTGTTATCTACCCAGACCTAGTATCATAAATGGAATTCCTAAGCATTTCTTTTACTAAAGAACCTGTACGTTGTCAATTATTTTGCATGGCTCTTTTTGTGGAGTATTATTAATATCATTGACTATTTGACCAGTATAAAATTATATTCTCCCAACTCAGTTTGTTTCATATTTGTTACAGCCTTAAACATTATTTGAGAAAGGTTTTCCTCTCATATCACATTAAGAAGGGCTTCAATCAGTCTCTTCAAAGATATAGAAATGTGGAACACAAGTAGATTACTTTTCTGACAATTTAGCTCCCATATCCACATAGATATTTGAAAGTTTATTATCTGGATTAATAAACACTAGTTGCTTTAGATCACAGCTTTTATGTAGTTCTAAATAAGTTATTACTCTAATTTTTAGCTTCTTCATTATAAATTATAGATAATAGTTTTTACCTTATGCAGGTATTAAATGAGATGGTATATGTAAAGCAGTTAGCATCCTGCCTAAGCTATAGGAAACACTCAATAAACATTACATTTGATAATCTCCTATTCCTCCTCCTTTCTTTTCTAAGTCATCGCCAATATATTGGGTTGTTGGAAAACTCATAACGTATTTTGTCTATGTTTTTCAAAGGTAATTTGTTTATATAAACAACAAAGATCAATCAATGCTATATTGCCTGTTTTGTTCAATAACCTTTTGCCATCTCTCAGTGAGCTTCATTATTCCTCGTTCATAGAAGCACCTGTCTTTATCAGTGAAAAACTGAACAAGGTGCTGATTTATAGCCTCATCTGAATTGAACATCATACCATTAAAAGAGTTTTGAAGAGAGAAAAACAAGTGGAAGTCTGATGGTGTAAGGTCAGGTGAATATGGTGGGTGTTGCAACACATCCCATCCAAGCTCCAATCATTTTTGACAGGTGATCAAACTTGTGTGTGGTCTTGTGTTGTCACGATGGAACACAACTCCTTTACAATTAACAAGCTCTGGATGTTTCTGGATGGGGGATTCGTTCAAACTGTCCAATTGCCAACAGTACACATTCAAATTGATTGTTTGGTTCCTTGGTAGGAGCTTGAAAAACATGACACCTTTAACATCCTACCACACTGAGAGCATAACCTTCCTCTGATGAATGTCTGCTTTCAATGTCGTTTGAGGCGAATCATCACATTGGATCCAAGACCATTTTTGCACCACATTGTTGTAAACAATCCACTTCTCATCACCAGTTATCAGTCACTTCAAAAAAGGATCATTTTCCTCATGTTTAATGAGCATATTGCAGATGTTTATAAGCACTGTCAAATAAACTTTTTTGAGTTCATGTGGAACCCAAATATCAAGCTTGCTTATGTATCCCAACTTCATCAGCTGGTCATGAACACTTGAATGATGGGTGTTCAATGTTTCTGCAATCTATCGTGTCATGTATCATGGGTTTGACTCTATCAATGCATTTATTTTATCATCATCAACCTTGGTGGGCCTCCTTGACAGAGGAGCATCATTGAGATCAAAATCACCAGCATGGAATTTCGTGAACCATCACTTGCACTGACATTCTTGTAGACCATTGTCACCATAAACTTGACAAAACTTTTCACAATCTAGATGTGCATTCTTTCCTTTAAGTAAGCAAAACAGTAGAATGTGGCAAAAATGCACAGTTTGGTGTTCTATATTCAACTTGTTGTAAAAGCTCCAAAACTCAACCAAATCGCTCCATTTTTTTTTAGAGTGAAGCTAGAACTGTCAGCTGTCAATTGACGTAGCAATAACTTCCAAAAATGAACTAGTCCCATCTGTCACAAACATACATCATGATTTTTCTGACAATCCAATATTAGCAAAAATGTTATATTTAAAAGCACAATAGAAAGCACTTAAAAACATTTGTTGCATGCATTTTACTGAGTGTCATGGTCCTCTTTCACCTTTTCAGCATTACATTTTCTATGACACCCTTAACACTTTCAGTTTGGGAGGAATGCATATGGAAATATGAGGAAGAAATAAGGGGCTTGAGGAGCTGATATCTCTCGTTCATCACAGCACAATAGAAAATATTTTTAGGAGCAGTGATGCACATGGCAGAGGACCAGGTTAGTTGATTGGAACACCCTGGTCTTAAAAAGGTGTAGGGTGTAATGAGCTATTGAATTTAAGAGGGCTAGGATTTACGTAAGAGAAGTGATGTGTGTGCCTCTGTGTGTGGAGGGTCAGGGGTGGGTGAGGTGGGGGGTTCTGTCTATATGTAGATGTATTAGAATGGGAAAGTAATCCAGCCAACACTATTTTAAATACTGCAGATTTCTACAACTGTGACTTCTTTACCATTGGACAAAATTGTATGGCTTGTTTGGTGCTTGTTTCTAATCTATCCCAAAGTCAGATATTGTGAAAGTAAGCTCTGATAATAGAGAATTTGGAAAGAATTCTGAACCATTGAATCAGGGTGGGACAAATTCAAAGGTAAGGGGTAAGGAAACTTAGAACTTGAAAACAGGTACAAATGTTGTGGAATAGATTTCCTTCTTCATTTCATACTCTTCTACTACTTTACTCATTTAAGGTTTTATTTTTCTTGTTTCTTTATCTTCTCCTTTGTTTCTCATTTTTGTAGCTTTTATCTCTTCAATATTCACTCTTAATTTTTCTTTTATGTAATTCACTGTTATTATTTCTGACCTATAATTTAAATTTTGAGGGTATTAAAATCAAGTCAATTATATAAAGTAAAAGTGCATTTATAGGCAGACACCCATCATGGTTTATTTTACATTACCTTGAACCTTTTATTTATTTGTACACTGTGCAAAATAGATCATTAATTAACAATAAATTACACATGTGCTTAAGTAAAAATTAATATAATTTTTTAGCTACCACAACTCAGTTGCCACATTAGATTTCTAAAAATAAATGTTAAATAATAGCAGTGTCACCCATGTCTGATCCGTTTGTGAGAAAAAAATATGCTAAATATTTCATTCCATATGTGATTATAGGAGCTGGCAAGGTTGAAATTTACAGAGCAGACAGGTAGGCTGGAGACCCAAGGAAGAATTGTTGTAGTCCAAAGATTATTTGCAGGCATGATTCCTTTTCCCTAGGGGAATTTTAGGCTTTTTTTCTTAAAGCATTCAACTGATTTGATGAAGCCCAGCTACTTCATGAAGGGTAATCTGCGATAGTCAAAGTCTACTGATTTAAATGCTATTTACATCTAAGAAGATACCTTCACAGCAACACCTTTACCAGTGTTTAATTAAACATCTAGGTACCATAGCCTAGTCAAATTGACACATAAAATTAGCCACCATAAATCCACCACCTGTGAATTTGGCACCCACACACATATGCTTAAAAGCCATACTTAATAGAGACCAATAACAAGGTTATAATTTGGCCTAACAAGGTAAAATTATCCTGCATTCAACTGAAAACAAACTAACCCTTTTCCTAGAAGAGGGTGCAAAGTCCTTGGATGGTGTTCACTCTTCAGCTTGATACCTTGTGATTTAAATACTATGAGATAAAGTTATCTATACTTAAATATTATGATGTAAAGTCAATTCATTTTGTATTTTATGTCAATGGAAGAAGATAGAATAAAACAGATTTTTGATACACACAGACGTATTTATAACAAAATAAGAAAGGACTACTCATAACAATAACAATACTCTTTTCTGTATTTTGCAACAGTGTCATAGCTGGTATTTATAACTACCTCTTTCACTATCCATTCCATATTTCCTTTGCTCTCAGCAAGCACCTTAGCTGACCATGATTCTTTACCATTTGGGTTGACCCAAACCTTTGTTCCTGAAGGGCCTGGGTTATTAGTACTCCTGCCTGCATTGGATTGTTGTAATGTTCTATTGACTTTCTTCACAGGGTATGGTAATAATAAGAGATGCCTTAAGTGATGTCCTGTATTTAAAACATACTCTTCCTTACCTCCATTGTGCAGTTAGTTGGTGCAATTTCCCCTTGGTAGTCAAGATCAAACACCCCAGCCAGCACAGTAATTCCCTTTTTGTCTACTGATTCAGAAGAAAACGGGCCCAAAGTGGCTAATAGCTATCTTCACTTCTAATTCAGTAGAATCATTTTTGTGTCTCCTGGTGGAAATATTCCTCACTTTGGAATTAAGAACTCTAGGTAAGCAGAGCACAGACTTGTGGGGACAGAAAGGGGAGAAAAAAATGCTAGTGGAATGTCAGGGTTAATAGCTAATGGGACCACCTCCACTTCTTCATTTCTGGGCCTGTGAATCCATTCAGTGGTAGAAACAACACCGTATATTGGATATTGACTCATAGTATATATAACTTCCTGGAGAACCTTGACTTGGGTTTATTTGATTAGGAGTATCCAGCGGTGATATTTTTACGTATCTCTATTGTCACATAATGTCATAAAGTATCAGTGACCTCTGTAGAAATAGTCATTAGTGCCTTTAAATCTTATCAGATTAGAGAATGAATTTCAGAAACACCAGAGCAATTCAGAAAACTCATCCTTAAGATTCTTTCCTCTACAACCACTCTTGGTACCAAAATCTTCTGAACAGAGAGAGAGAGAGAGAGAGAGAGAGAGAGAGAGAGAGAGAGAGAGAGTGTGTGTGTGTGTGTGTGTGTGTGTATGTGTGTGTGTGTGAGAGGGAGGGAAGGGGAGAGAGAGAGAGACTCATACCATGACCTAAAAATGGATGATTTAGTGATCCAGTATACTGGAAAACACATCAGAAAAAGACTTTTTCAACCTCGATAGAAGGTACCTTGGTCAGGTATTCCTAATTACCAGTACAACACTTAAATTAGAAATTGGTCTTGGGTCTATGTTTCACAATTACATTGACATCACCTATCCAATAAACATTGGAAGGCTAAAGATCTTTAATTTGGTTCCACAGACATCCTCTAGATCAGTGGTTCTCAACCTGTGGGTTGCGACCCCTTTGGGGGTCGAACGTCCATTTCACAGGGGTCGCCTAAGACCATCAGAAAGCAAAAATATATTTACATTATGAGTCATAACAGTAGCAAAATTACAGTTATAGAGTAGCAACAAAAATAATTTTTTGGTTGGGGTCACCACAACATGAGGAACTGTATTAAGGGGTCGCGACATTAGGAACGTTGAGAACTGCTGCTCTACATGGCCCATGAAACTTCACTGCTTACCTGGGTCTTTACAAAAGGTGGACAATCATGTGATGTAAACAGCTTTTTCTGAAGAAACCTGGAAAAATAATTATTTTATATGTTCCAAACTCCTTTACAATACTCATGTTTGTTATGCTTTTGTCTGGACTCTTTACATTTACAGGGTTCAGTTTACATACATTTGACTTAGTCTATTGTATTTATTTGCCAATAATAGCATGTTAATATGAGACTTTCTAGAGGCAATGATCTCTCTACCTCTTTAATCAAGTTCACTTCATTATTAATAGTGCAATCAATTTGAAGTCTGTTGAATACGTCATACCTTGCCAAATCTTGGGCAAATGCACGTAGTAGCTATACCTGAAATTAATAATATTAAAGTAAATTTTGCTTGTGATATTGCATTGAATAAATAATCTTCTGTGGTATCAGAATGGTATTGATTTATGAACTTTTAGGACAAGGTTGATAAAACTATACTCATGTAACAATTAATGACCATTTGTCAATAATGTGTAACTATTGGTACAGGCAGTTTCTTTTTAGTAATTCAAATAATTCCAAAATTTTTAAAAGATTAAAACATTTAAATGAGTTATTTCTACAAATGAAAAATATGTTTTGGATATATTAGTGTCCATCTCTTATTATAGCCCCCAGAGATAAAATACTGCCCCACTAATACATTTGCTTAATCACATCTCCTATGGTTTCATTTTATTTTCCTATGAAAAAATCATATTCTATGTCTACCCCTGGCTAATTGTTCTGTGGGGATATTAGACTATTCCAAACGTATACAATGCCCACAGTAGGTAGTTTCTCCTTACGAAGTATATGAAGATTTAACACTCTTCTCTGGGGCATACATACAACTGATGGAGCTGACTTCTAAGGATAGTGATACCATCAATATGAGTTGGAAAAATTTGGTAGACATCAAAAATTTATCCCTTGCTTTGGCTTACATGATATGTTATATATCCTGATCCCTGGGGCACAAAAACAAGCCTTTTCCCAAATAGTTAGAAATAATAGATTAGCCTTAAGTCTTCTTTTGGCAAATTGAAAAAGTGGGGCTTTGCATCATATTTTTTTTTTAAGATTTTATTGGGGAATTGGGGGAGGGGAACAGCATTGTGGAATCGGGGAAGGGGAACAGATAAGTTGCTGTCCTTTTGTTCTTCAGTCTAGTTGTGGAGGACGTCGCTTCACTGGCCTATACTGGTATTGTGATCATTGCTCTTTTCCAAGCTGAGGAAGTCCGTGTCCAGCCATTGGTCCATGCATCATTGTTAAAACTTCATGTTGTATCTATATTAATACTCGAGTATGATGTAACAATCTATATCCAAGCTCATTGAATAAGCAACCTGTCTATTTAGATAGACTCAAGGAGCCTTTGGGATCTCTTATCCAAAGCTGGAAAATCTTGATCATGGTTCCAGAGTATTGCCTATTTCCTTATTTTACTTCTAGGAATACTTGTTGTTCTCACAGTTGTTCAACATTTGTGATTCAGATTTTTACTGGCTACGGCATAGTCACATTTTGACAGAAAAAAAAAACTTTTTAATGGACAAAAAAATGAATGGAATAATTCTGAGGACACTAAAGTAAAAATTGAATCTGTGCAAATAAAGTATCATACTAAAGGAGAATAACAACAGTGGTGAAGACCTAGACAATCTTTATTGCTATATCTTTTTGCATTTGTTGAGGGAACAACAAAAATGAAACTAATAATGATAAAATAATAAAAATAATATTATCTCACACTTTTACAGAAAAAAAAAAAGGTTACTTTTTAGCTGTGGTAACAAGTATCACCAGACTATGGATTTAAATTCACAGAATTAATCAAGAAAAACTTGTCTTAGTAAAAATGCTTTGTAAGCCAAACAATCAATATCAGCTCCTTTTTGAACTTCAGCCAGTCAGAAACATATCCATTCCAGTACTCATACTTCTGAGTGTTAATCAATCATCAACAGTCTTATACGAATAACCACACATTTAGAGATGATGTCAAGCCTTTTATATCACTGCTAGCCTGCCAACCATATGCTACTCAAAGTCCCCATATAATATCAGCAGTCTTCTCTACTTGCAGAGACTGTGCCTCATTATGCTGGCTCTCCCTAAGCAATAAGTTCAACTTTGGTATTTATTTGCATTTTCTCTTGAGATGTTGGGGATGCTCACATCAATTTGTGAGATTAGAAAAACTATTGGTGTGTGTGTGAGTGTGTGTGTGTATGTACTCAAATATGCACCTGAATCTTTAATCTAGAGCAAATAACCTTTTTAATAGTTATTTTCTTCATTACTGAAATGCAGGTGTTAAACTATATCATTTTTAACTTTCATTACAGTTCAAGATTCTATAATCTCACACATGCATAGCCCATTGACTTTCAGAATGTAGGAAGTCTTATATAATTTACTTATTAAATAAATGTTAAATGAGTTGTGTGTGTAGCTCAATTTAGAGATTGGTATTAAAGAACGGGGCAAACTTAACAAATAATATTGATTGACAACATTTATGAAAATTATTCTGGTAAATAGTGAATTTCCAAATTAATAGTTTGCTTTGAGGAAAACTTATTTGATGCCATTTTAAAAATTACAAGCATTGTAGAAGAAATCTGAAAACTTTGCTTGCATGTTCCAATCTCTCTCATTATACCAGATAACAGACAAAAGAACTAGAGTAGTTGAGTATAGTTCCTTGAATCTTAGTTTCCACATTGGTAAAGATGAAATGAAAATACTTATAAGTTGTTTGGAGATAAAATGGGAATACATATCCCTATAAACATGGTGTTTAATACAAAATATCTACTATGATCAGTTTTTTATATTCTCAAGATACGGATATGTTCTGTTAGTTTATGTATTTTCATCCATTCTTCAGATAAACTATTAATCCAAATATAGTATTTATATTTTCAATTTATTATATACTTAAATAAAGGGAAACATGTCTATTAAAGCCACTTTTTGAAAATGAATCTTTCCTAAAACCTGTATCCCACATCCTTCATGACTGAATTGGCAGAGTTTGGCTTAGCTATATCAGCTTCCCTATTTTACTGTAAAAAGCATTATGATATATCATCATTCAGAAATTCTTTAGTTTCTCCAATTTAACTATAATGTAGCTATGCTATTTGGCTTTTAAATAAGAGAAGTAGATGCTGACATACCATTTACTAGATACTAGCAAGCATTGAGTGTTATTTAAATATTACTTTTATTTTAAATTTGGTTGAATAAGCATAAATGGTGTTTTCAAATATCTTCATATAAAGTTTTTAATTCAAACTTTCTATTCCTAGGGAATTATGATTATCAAGTCACAGAGAAAAGCAGAGTACAGAAAGGCTAGAAATTAGAGCAGTGATAGTGACTATTACTTCATCTTTATAATATATCCACTTTTGTTTAGATCACGAGGAAACATTTCTCTCTTAAAACTTGAAAGAAGTTAATAAATACAGATATCTTTCTACTTTGAAATTACACATTTTATGGGACTATCCAAGGGAGTAAATGCACAAAAGCTTCATATTTATTTATGACAGAAGAATCCTTCAAAAATGTGGCAGCTTTTCTAGGGAAATGATGGATCTGGATATGGACAGATGAAGGCAAATGACTAGCCAAAATTCAGATACTTTCCTAGGTTAAGAAAAGGTCAACTAAGCTATTAGTGCTGTTAAGGAAAGCAAGATTGTATTTGAGCCTGGAAAAGCCACAAACTGCAAAAATAAATCTATTGGCCTAACATTTCTCCCTACATTTTGATAAGAAGAGCATGGAGGATATAATTGGGAAGCAGACAGATAATGTTTATTCTTTTCTTCTGTGGTGCCTGGAACCACTGAATGCCAAGAAATACTTGTGGTCATACCTCCTTTCAGTTCTAAGCTCAAACACAGATGATATCACACAGATGAGTCCTTTGGCAGTATCATTGTTTTGGGCGATCTGGAGTTGGAAATTGTCTCAATTTATTTAAAGCAACTTCTCAGTCCCAAATCTCCTTAAAGTTAGTGACATCTTAATGATTGCCTCCTTGATTTAATCACCAGAAATAGAAAAGAGTTTACATTCTTAGGGACATGGAAGAAGGAATAGAATCAAACAAAAGAACGCAGTAGAATAGCTCAACCAATTTATACACATAAACACACACACATATACATAGTGACAGGTGTAAAATATTTTAGGTATTTAAAGTAGCAAGAAATTTAGAAATAAAGCAGAAAAATGTTATTTGGAAAGCAAATAAAACCTACATGAAAGGAAAACATTCAAATCTGCAGAAACCAACATACAGTAATTCTGTAAAAAGAAGATGCATAAAAGGGTAGAACAATATTTAAAAATATAATGGCCTAAAATTTTCTGAACTTAATGAACATGATTAGTTTAAGAAGTTCAGAAAACCAAAATCAGAATGCATGCAATAAAATAACAGATTTGACACACTTTTTGTCAACTTAGTGAAAATAAATCTAGATACAAAATTTTGAAAGAAACCTTAGGGTGAAAAAAATTATACATATATGGCAGAATAAGGATAGGTATAAAAGGCTATTTCTCAACAGAAATGTTTATTAAAAATTAAACTATATTTAAAATGTTATAAGAAAAAATAGCTTGAATTTGAGTTCAATAATTAGCCAAAACATCCTTCAAAATAAAAAGATAGTTTCTGGTAAATTGTACAGTACCTGTGTTATTATCTTACCTGGATTACAAATAAAATAAAATAAAAAAAGCTCTCCATGTGAAAGAGAAAATAGGCCAATTGGAAATTCAAATCTACAAAAATGATACAAGAACACTGCAAATGGTAAATAAATGGTAAACATAATAGACTGTTTTTTAAATTTTTTTTTAATTTTTCTAATTTTACTGAAATATATTTAATTGTTCCAAGGAAAAACAATTGCATTTTGTGTGGGTGTTTAAATCTTATATAGGATTAATTAAAAGAATGGGGAGAAGGTGAAAATAATTGGAACTATATTATTGGAAATATACTATGTATGACATGGTAGAATATTGATACAAAAACTCTAATAAGTTAAGGGAACATATGAAACACAGTAAATAAGCATGATATAAAGAGGGAGCATAGAAATCCAACACCAGATATAAAACAGGACACTACAAAGTACAAACTAATCAAAAAGAAGACTGAGAAAGAGTATCAAATGAACATAAAACAAAGGGGAAAAAAAAAAGAAAAAAGATGGGCTTAAACCCAATCATATCAATACGTATAAAATATGGATATGTCAAATATTTCAATTAAAAAGGATAGATTTGTCGGATGTTTTTTTAAAAAAACAGCAAGACCTTACTATGTACAATTTATAAGACATGCAATAAATATAAAACAATGGGAAAATATAAACATGTAAGCACTAATCATAAAAATGCTGAAGTGTCTAATATCAGATAAGAGGAATATTTCATAATGATAAAATAATAAATTTATCAAGAACCTATAGTTATCCTAAATATGTTTGCACATTATAGAGTTTTAAACTACATGAAGCAAATTTTCAAAACAAAATATATGAACAAATCAACAATAATATTTGAAGATTTTAAGATTCTTTCCTGAGTTATTGGTGGAAATAGACAAAAAAATCAGTAAGCAGATAAAAACGTTGTTAATCATCCTGACTTAGTAGGTATTATACAAAAACACAAACAACAAATGTAGAATATATATTACTTTTGTGTATGTAGTATAAATTCCTCAAGATAGACTGTGTCATGGAGCATAAAATAAGCTTCAAATTATTAAAATGTGCATAGTATATTTCTCTTGTAAAAACAGAGTTAGAATACCAATCAAAAAGAAATAGAGACTTTAAAAAAATCCCAAAAATATTTAGATAATATGCAATACATTGCTAAATGATGCGCATGGGTTGAAGAATATATCACAGGGACTTTAGAAACTATTTTGAACTGAATGATGATGAAAACGTAATATAACAAAATTGTTAGACATAGCTAAACTCGTTCTAAGAGGAAAATTATAACTTTAAGGATTTACATTAGAAAAAAAAGAAATTCTAAAATGTAATTTTCTAGCTTGAAAAGTTAGAGAAAGAAAAGTGAATCCTAAGAAGAGTTGATAGACAGAAGGAAATTGTTAACAAAGAAAAATCAATGAATTAGCAAACAATTAAAGCAAAATCTGGATTCTGTGAAAAGATTAATAAAATGTGATGAACTCCTAGCAAAACATATAATATGAAGAAAATGCAAATTAATAATATCAAGAAGGAAAAACATAGACACTGAAGTAGTTTTACAGATTTTAAAAAATTAGGGAACATTATGAATAACTTTATGTGATCATCTATGAAAACATAGATGAAACAGTGAAATTCTTTGAGAAATAGACCAACTGTATAATCCAATAATTGTTAAAGTAATTGTATTTGTAATTAAAAGTCTTAAAAACAAACAAGCAAGCAAACAAACACCTCATGGGCCACAAGTCTTTATTAGTAAATACTATCAACTAGCTAAGAGAAAAAATACATAATAAATACAGGGTTTTACTTAAAAGTTGAAGAGGGAATATTTTTTTCATTTTGTTTTATGTTGTCTTCATAATCGTAGTCCTATTGACCTGTCAAGTTCATATCTAGAAAAGCATATACATAATAAAAATTATTAACAAAATATTAGAAAACAAAATTGAAAAATACATTAAAAGGATAACACCTGAAGCCAAGTGGAGATTCACACAATTAATGAAAGTTGAGTTCATAATTAAAACAAATTATGTATCACCTTTACTGAGAATAACTAAGAAAACCATAAATCCTAGTAAGACAAAAGAAGTGGTTAACAAAAGTTAACACCTGTCATGGTGAAATCACAAAACAAAACAAACAAAAACCTCTCAGCATATAAGGACTGGAAAAAAACTTCCTCAGTCAGAAGTCATCTACAATAACCTATAGCTAACAGCACATTTAATGATGAAAGATATAATGCTTTCCCTCCAATATTAGAGGAAAAATACATGCATGTTCATTACCACAGGATATCCTAAAAAATATAAAATTCCAATAAAAGAATTAAAAGCATAAATACTGAGAAAAAAAGAATAAGGTGAAACCATTAAATATGTAGAAAATCCTAAGTAATATACATCAAAACTATCTGATATAATTTATAAATTCAGCAAGTGTTCTGGAAAAATGAATAACTTTCATAAAGATATTTATTTTTAAATAGCAAAATATTGAAAAATAAAATGAAAACACCAACACTGTTTACAATGGCACATAATACAGGGGGGTCAGTTTAACAAACGATATACAAGACCTCCACATTGAAAACAGCAAAATATTGCTGAGAAAAATTTGATAAAATATGTAAAGATATCTCTTACAAATAAATGGTGTAATTTGATATACTTACATGTTGGAAGACTAAACTTTGTAAAGTGTCAGTTTTCCTCAGATTGTTCTGTAGATACAATGTAGTTTCAATGAAATCACAGAAGTGATTTTTTTTTCCTTTTCCTAAATTGTCAAGCTGATGCCAAAATTTATATTGAGATGTAAAATACCTGGGTAAACCAAAATATTCTTTAAAAAGAAGATCAGACTTGCAGGTCTTTCATTATATGATTTTAAGAATTACTACAATCCTCTAATAATTAAGAGACTGTATTGCTGTTTTAAAAATAGGTAATTCAGTGAAACAAACAATACTCAGAAATAAACCCTCTCCTTTCCAAACAAATTTTATTTAAAGTGTGCTACTCAACCAAAGAGAAACGTAATGTGTTTTCAACAAATGGTAATGGAAAATGGATAGCCTTTTAGAAAAGTAGGGAACCTTGAAGACCCAACCATATGAAGATATTAACTTGAGACTGATCACAGATCTAAATGTAAAAGCTTACAATGATGAAGCTCCTACAATAAAACATTAAAAAAAAGAATCTTTGTAATATTAAGCTGGGCAAAGTTTTCCTAGATCAAATACCAAATCAATAATGAAAATGAAAAGGAAATGATAACCTGAACTTTATCAAAATTTAAAAAAATCTTCTCAAAAGACCCCAAAAAGGAGCCTGTGAAAAGGGAACGGGCACACAGAATGAGAGAAAATATTTGCAGATCAAAACTTGCCAAAGGACTTGTTTTTCTGAAACATGTACAACACTTGAATGAACAGCAAATAACCCCATTTTAAAAAGAGGTTTTAGTCATTTCTAGTTTTGCCTCTGGAACATAAAAAGACTGGGAGACACATTTTCTGTCCTTGCAATAAAGAAAAAGCTGAAAGAACTGAAAATTAATAACTTTTCCTAGGTCTTTTCAGAGGACTGAAATCACAGAGCAAGCAGCTACCTCAAAATCTGGAGAGTAGATGTGAATATAGGGAATCGCAGGAGTAGTTGCTGGAGCCATTAGCTGGTGGTGATGGAAAGGATGAAAGATGAACATTGGTCAATTGCTGGGGGTGAAATGTCGATTCGTGTGTGCGTATGAAACTCTTGGTGGTTGCAGTCTTTGGTAGCCCCCACACTTCTCTGGGTTTTTACTCCAGGAATCCAGCAAGTTTCTCACCAAGATGAGTCAGAAAAAACCTCATGTTTCTAGCAGTGGGGAGCGGAAAGATCATTGTTTTGACATCTGTCCAGAGTATTCTCCATTACGAAGTCCTCCTAAACAAGGGAAAGAATTTACCGGATTCTTATCCTATGGAGGAAAGGGAGATAACCCATCTCCAGACAGTGCCAGCTTTCCTGTCACACCTGTGTGTTTAAACAAGACCAAGAAACACTTGTGAAGATCAACGCTAAAGGACACAGCCCTAGTGAAGGACTGAAAGTAAATTATAACATATAGATTGTCTTTCACATCAGCAGGGCACTAGGGAAAAAGAAATGCATTATAGCTGAAAAATTTTAAGGCTCAGGCTATATTTAAACAAGGGTTGTTTAGAGAAATGGAGACAAAAGGATAGAGAGGTAAAGCAAATAAACAAAAAACAGCTAGAGGAAATTGAAGCCTCTGACACCTGTAGCTACAGCAAGAACTATTAATAGGGCCAGCCGAGTGGCGCGATGGTTGGGAACTCGCTTGGGATGCCAGAGGGCCCCGGTTCGGATCCCACATGTGAGGGCCAGTGTAGCCAGCAGCCAGCGTGAGCGGCCAGCAGCCGCAGTGAGCGGCTGTCCAGAAGCCGGCGACTGATCTGCCTCGGCAGGGAAGAGTGCAATGATGGTGCCAACTTGGGCCAGTGAAGCAGCATCCTCCACAACTAGACTGAAGAACAAAACGACAGCAACTTGTCTGTTCCCCTTCCCCCAATTCCCCAGCACTGTTCCCATCCCCCCAATTACCCAATTAAAAAAAAACAAAAAAACAAAGAGTGTCTCATTCAATCGTCCTAGGAACCTATGTAGGCATTGTAAAAAAAAAAAAAAAAAAAAAAAAAAACCTATTAATAAAGACAGACCAAATAAATAAATATAATGGTTTTCAATGCTTCAAAAAAAAAAGTAAATAAATAAAGACAAGCCAATCTGTAGCCAGATTAAAATAAAAACTCACACTAAAGGCCCATTTACCTTGGTTTCTGTAAGCTGATACAACATATCCAGTTTAAAAAAAAAAATTGTAAGCACGCTCAAAAGGCAAATAAAAACAGAGCCTGAAGAGACAAAAGCAAACTTCAAAACCAGACTCTGATAAAACAGACCTTTTGGAATTATCAGACCAGATATTTAAATAAACTATGAATAATATATCAAGAGTAATACTGGGAAAATTACACGATGTGCAATAACGGATGGGAAATGCAAAGGGGAAAAAAAAACTAAGAAAGAATGAAAAAAGTTATATGATTCAAAACCTATAATAAAAATGAAAAACACCTTTGATGGACTCATCAATAGACTGGACATGCCAAAGAACAGAAGCAATGAGCTTGAAAATTTATTAATAGAAATTGTATTTAAAAATTAAAAAGAGAAAAATCACTTAACAAAACAGAATATCCAATAATTTATGGAGCAATTTCAAAAAGTGTAGCATGCATTACTGGAACGCCAGAAGAGAGAAAAGGGGTATAAGAAATATCTGAGGTAACAATGGCCAAGACGTTTTTAAAATTATGACAGACACTGAACCTCAGATCCAGGAAACTCAATACCACGCAGGTTAAATATCAAAAACAAACACACCAATAAGAAACAAACAAAACAAAAAACCTACATGTAAGCATGCCATACTGCAGCTGCAGAATTTTAAAAACGAAGGGAAAAGTCTTAAAATCAGCCACAGAAAAAGAAAAATGCCTTATCCATAAAGGAACAAGAATAAAACTTCATTGGTCTTCTCAACAGCAACTATGTCAGCAAGAGAGTGGAATGAAATAAAAGTGTTGAAAGAAAAAATATGTATTAACCAGAAACACGAAAAAACATCCACATACCTATTAATTTCAGTGCAATATTAATTTGAATGCTATACAATAATTATATGAAAGAAAATGGATAGCTCACACAAATATAATACATCAAACACTAAGTAATGTATACTGTATTTTTTTCTTATATATAAATTTAAAAAAACAGCAATGTTGTTAGCAATCAGGATAGTGATTATAGTTAGGCAGGAGGGTGAATACTGAGGGGCATTTAAGGGGCCTCTGTGATGTTGGCAGTACTGTATTTTATTTCTTGACTTTGGTGGTTTTCACTGGTGTATTCACTTTTTGGTAACTCTTAGACTTATATGTTTATTATTTGTGAATTTTTCTATAAGAGTTTTATACAGTTTAAAAACTTATTAACAATTCTGAAAGTCACAATCTATGCATATGTTCAGTGCCAAAAGAGAGTGCTGCCTTTATCCCCAGTCTGTAGCTCAGGACTTTTATTTGAGCCAAGATCATGTAAGTGAATGGGACCAACCCATATAACAGGTGCTCTCTGGGTGCTGCTTTTGTGAACATTTTGTAGGATTAGTTAGTGTCCATGCTGCTAAAGAATTAACTTCAAATCACTGAATTAGCATAAAGAACATTATAAATATTACAGAAAGCTGTAGATCCTAATAACATATAATTTTATGTAATGTTCACTTTCCACTAGAAAATGGCAATGTAAGTCTTTCCTTTGAAATATAAGAATATGTCTTGATTTGCTTAAATATGGAATAATTAGTACTTTCAGAGTTTAATTAAACAAAATATCCTGACATTCTACCATCTTTTATCTCCACTGTCAGTAGTGAACCAAGAGTGTAATTTTTGGATATTCATTAATGTTTATACATTGTTTCTTTGATATGACTTTGAGCTGAATGGTCCATTGAACTCTGTAAACCAATCAGTCATATAACAGTACAAACAATTTTAATTATAACTCATCCAGCTCTTTAATAAGCCTTAACATGTGCAAATTCAAATAGACTCGTCCATGAAAACCCATTTTTTTCTCACGCTAAGTTTCCAAATATGGAGTTTGATCTCTGGGTTTATCCAAAGCTCCAAATGACATTTAGGTTGAAAATCATGAGATCCTGTAACATTTATTGAATTCAAAAGATTGACCTCTGTTTCTTTGATTTCTTGTTTCCTCTTACATTATCTTTAAGACATTAACATATCAATTCTGGTTTATTCATGTACAGTAGCCTATGTGATGATTGTGAGAAATCTATAAGTTGAATGTCTCTGTTTGTATAAAAATGTGTCAGTAGGTTTAATATTCCTTCCTTTTGAATGTGTTCCTTTCGAATGCTTTCACAAAACTGGGAAATCATGTCATTAACCAAATTTCTTGAGTTTTTCGTCCTTCAAACTACCTTTGTGTTTCTGCTTTGGTGTACTCCTATTGCATATTAAAAGTGAGCTTATTTAAAAAAAAATCCTAAATGAGTTATTCTGCTTGAACAGGCCAAGCTGTTCTCAACACCTTACTGCTGACAGTGCTTAACTAAAGTCAACAAAGAAGATAAGGCCTCCTGGTATTGTTTGTTGAAATATTAATACCAATTCCAGCTGTAAAAATGATAAATACTTTAATAAAGATAGCTTGTTCCTCACCAAAGTTTGCAGTACTCTTTATTCTATTCAAGCAGGAGTATTCCCAGCAGACAGATTTAATCTCACAAAAGATATGGGTTACTAAAATGTGGCTATCTTACAAATATCCCCACAGCTTTTCAAATAAGCAGCCAAAGTGTGTTAGCTACACTTCACAACCTTTAAAATCCCACGTCTCTCTTTCTAATTAGTAATTTAAAAGTAGTACATTAATTTTAAGATGTTGCTTCACATGTGTACCTATTGGATGCTTATTTGAACATCAATTGTGTGGAATTTTTTGTTTGTTTGACTTTTTGGTTTCTGTTTTGATTGTTTTTTCATTGGCTTCACTTTTTTTTTGCAAAATACATTAACATAAACTACATGGAGTCAAGCAGCAGCATAAATTCTGGAGGACTGCGGAGTTCAATTGTGGAACTCAATTTGGGTGGTAGAAACATTAGGTGCTAATTTGTTGGCAGAGAGGCCCTATGCCATGTGCTCTGTGTATGCTGGTAACAAAGGCGTTACATGAGGCCAATGCCACTTCAGTTCCATCAGCTTTTTATGTGACATGGCACATCAAATCTGCCAAGCACAAGGCCATCTGGAAAGAGTACCAGTCAAGAATGTGATTTTATTTGAAAGACAATAATGTAGGTGAATATTAGGTGTAATTTAAGGTCAAACAAAGATACACACACAGAAACACTGCAATTGTATATATATATACATGCAACATAACATTTATATATATAGATAGATAGATAGAAATCACTATTAGTAATAAAAATGGTCATAAATTAGTTATGTGGAAACAAAACAAAACTGCCTTTGACAAAATCATTAAAGCCAATTTTTTATTTTTTTACTTTTTAAAGATTTTATTGGGGTATTGGAGGAGGGCAACAGAGTTGGGGAATCAGGGAAGGGAAACAAATAAGTTACTGTCCTTTTGGTCTTCAGTCTAGTTGTGGAGGATGTCACTTCACTGGCCCATGTTGGTATTATCATTGCACTCTTCCCGGGTGAGGCAGTTGGTCGCTGGCCTTGGAAGGCTGCTCACAGTGGCTCACAGCAGCTCATGCCCACTGCAGCCTATGCCATTGCTGGTAACTCTCAGCAGCACAGCTCCAGGTCGAGGTGTTGTTGAGCATCTTAGCTGTAGAGGGCGCAGTGTCACTGGCCCTAATGTGGGATATGAACCAGGGCTCTGCTGCTTAGAGCTAGTGTCCCAAGCCAACTCTTAACCAATGCGCCACTCAGCCGGCCCCATTAAAGCCAATTTTTTAAATCCCTAAGTGATTCTGAGTCAGAAATAAGTCGACAGAAGAATTACTCAACAAATGTTGCTGGGATTTGAAGCTATTTTGAAAAAAAAAAAATTTTACTTCACTTCAGACAAAACAAATTGCAGATATACTTAAAACTTAGAAAAACCTAAACCTTATAAGGTCTAAATCATCCTTGTAGTAAGTAAATATAGCGCATTTTCACTACCCTGAAAATATTAAGCTCATACTCTGCGTATTTATTTTCTCCCCCAAACTTCTACTAACACCTGATCTTTTTACAGTCTCCATAGCTTTTCTTTTCCAGAATGTCATATAGTTGAAATTATGCAGTACATAATTTTTCAGATTGGCTTCTTTCACTTGGTAATATGTATTCAAATTCCTTCTATGTCTTTTCATGGCATGATAGCTAATTTCTTTTTAAAGCTGAATAATATTCCATTGTTGGGTGTACCATAGTTGATCCATTCATCTAGGGAAGGACATGTTGGTTGCTTCCAAGTTTTGGCAGTTATGAATAAAGCTGATATGAACTTTTTTATGAAGATTTTTGTGTAAGCATAAGTTTTCAACTCCTTTAGGAAAATACAAGGGGTGCCATTGCTGGGTTGTATGGTAAGAGTATGTTTAGTTTTGTAGGAAACCGCCAGACTTTCTTCCAAAGTGGCTATAACATTTCTTTGCATCCCTGCTCTTGGAATTAGTATCTTGGTTTTGAATGCCTTAGCAACCTTGCTGTAGAGTGTATCCATGGTTACTAAAGAAAACCTCTTTATTAGTTCACTAACAATTCTGTATTTCTTAAGATAATTCAAAGGATTTCTTTATATTATCAATTTTTTATAAAGTGCTTTAGCATAAATATCTTTTTGCCTTTTTTTTTTTTTAAGAAATTTTATTGGGGAACAGTGTGTTTTTCCAGGACCCATCAGCTCCAAGTCAAGTAGTTGTCAATCTAGTCGTGGAAGGTGCAGTTCCTTAGCCTATGTGGGAATCAAACCAGCAACCTTGGTGTTACGAGCCTGCACTCAGCTACCCGAGCTAATTGGCCGCCTTCAACTTTTTCTTTTTTGTGGGATGATTAACGTCGTGTGTAGAGTCAGTGTTAATATTTTGGAATGTACAGCTGAATCTTTTTGCAGAACTTTTATGGCATCGTTTTCTGCACGATAAACTAAAGCTGGCTTAAAGTGACATAAGAAAGTTTTGTGATTCTGGCTATTGGCAGAATCAAACTGTTACTTTTTTAAAGCATTGCTGCTTTAACCATCTTCAATCTTGGACACCACAAGGGGTAGTTATCCGAATTTACTGACTTGAAGTGTTTGGTGGGCACTAGCAGAGCCTTAGGGAAAGCAGAGAGGGGAAATGACCAGCCATTCCCACACTTTAAGGATCATGAGAATGTATTGCATTTTTACCAGCATTTCTCTGAACCCTCTCCATACTGTAGCCATAATTTGTTAGCTCATTTCTGTGGACCAATTTAAAAATAATGATAATGTGAGCTAATGTGGCCCTGAGAAGGTTACGTGACTGACGCAGTGTCCCCCAACATAGTTCATGATAGAATATAGATCATTGTTTCTGGGGTAATGCTCTTCATGGATTGTTGAAAGATAGGACTTCTAAGTTTTTGCTTAGTCTCCAACTCAAAGTATAATAGGGGCAAATCGTAATTGGGGCACAGTGATAACTGTAAGCCAACTCCTGGCTTATCTAGGCTAATAAGAATACACTTTTAGCAATTCCCAAACAATTTATTCTGCAGTTAGAGTTCTTTTTGAGCCCTGCCTGAGGTGTCATCTTCTAACAGTAGACTTTGTCTTTCGTTTGATTTTCTCGCTACTCAGATTTATGTTAATAAATTTTTTCATCTACGTTAGTTCTGCACTGAGTGTAAATCTCTTGTACCAACAGAATAAAATAGAATTCATTAATTTAAATATAGATTAAACTCATTTTAGTCATTCTGCACTGGAAATCATTCATACTTGTCAGACAATTTGGATAAAACTGATTATCTCTTATCAAGAAAATGTTCTATGAGTAGTAATACTTAAGATTCAAATTACCTCAATCATGTCATTTAATATATTGGTATTAATTCATTAATACATGAAACATTAAATTGATATAATCACCCAAAACCTCAAGAAATATTCGTCACTATAGGTAGTTGTAATTTAAAATATGTCTGCTTTTGAGGGGAAAAAATTGCTGTAATTCATATAAAGTAAAATTTGTCATATTGGTATGTGGCATTATTTCAGCAAGCCTATTTCCATCTTGTTCTTAGCTCTGTAACTTTGGAAGATTTATTGTTTCAGTGATGATTAGGTAGAAGTGTTAATATTTCCACAGAAAATGAGAGCGAGCATATTAACTTATGTAAGGTAAGAGTTTAACAGAAAATTAGAGCTGCTTAACAGAATGTCACTTCAGTTTCCCAGATTATCAGGGAAGCAAACCTAGTATCATTATGAGGTGATAAAAAAAATACTTTTCTATACACATAATTTTGTTCTTTACATTTCCATGTAAATGCTGCATAGTAGACAAATTTTAGATGTATAAAAATAGCATGTTGTTTTATAATGTTTGAAAAGTGTAGACAGAAGAGCACTGTGACTTTCCCATGTGAAGTTATGTTTGAGCATAGGATGTAAACATGTTTTGCATATTGAAGTTTATGTTGATAGAATGTATAGCATTATGCAGAAATCAAAACATCTTTCTTCCAGTAAGAAATAAGTTGTAATATGAATGCCTTTTCTATGGAAAAGCGAGCACTAAATTGAACAGAAGAATATATTAAATGAATAAAAATTTATAATGCACTATATAAATGGTTTGCCTTACATCCCTGAAGAAGACATGTAAGTCCTAAGAAAATTAAAAGGATGATTCATTTAATTTTAAGATGAACACATCAACATGATATTTGGTTTTCCAAATTCTCATTATATTTTTGGCTACAATTTTGCTACTTAGATAGAATGAAACAGACTTATTGCTCATATTTTAGACTGCTTCAGAAGTGACCACCAAATAGACTAAAAATTCAATAATGATGAAGGATTACAGAATGGTTAACTCTCTTAAATGTTTTCAAGGGAGAAAAGCAGTATTCAGGCCTCATTCATCATATGGTGTATATGGTCCATATTACCTCTCTCCCAAAAGCTTTTCAAACTGAAATGAGATTGAGAAACAGGGAAGTGACTTATGAGAAGAATGAGGAATGGGTATACCAATTCTTCATCATGGCCCTTGGTTCCTTTGGCTCCTTAAATGAATTTGAAAATAGTAACCATGGAATTAGGAGAAAACCATGTGATATCACCAATCAAACGTTAAGGCAACTAACTGTGTCTATTGCAGCTATGGATACATATTTGCTTAATAGGCATCCATTCATACAACATACACAGTCTGACAATTAAGTTTGAGAACTTGTTGCAGTGATGTTGCTAACCTTTTTTTGATATCAGAGGGATTCTTCATTATGAATTTGTGCCAACTGGAAAACAGTTAACCAAGTTTACTATTTGGAAGTGCTGAAAAGGCTGCATGAAAAAGTTAGATGACCTGAACTTTATGCCAACAATTCATGGCTCTTGCATCATGACAATGAACCAGCTCACACAGAACTTTTTAGCCAGTAAACAATTAACTGTATTGGAACACCCTCCCTACTCAGCTGATCTGGCCCCAGTATCTTCTTTCTTTACCCAATGATAAATTAAATATTGAAAGGAAGACATTCTGATGACATTCAGGACATCAAAGGTAATATGACAATAGCTTTGATGGCCGTTCCAGAAAAAGAGTTCCAAAATTGCCTTGAGGGCTGGACTAGGTGCTGGAATCAGTGCACAGCTTCCCAAGGGGAGTACCTTAAAGGTACCATATTTGCCGGCGTATAAGACGACTGGGCATATAAGACGACCCCCTAACATTTCCACTCAAAATACAGAGTTTGTTATATACTCGCCGTATAAGACTACCCCCTCTTCCGCACACCTTCCACACACCAAATAAAAGGTAAAACAATATCAGATTTGATTTCAACATTTATATTTATATTCAAATGCTTATGACATGCAGGAAAACTGTCACAAGGCTGTATGTAATCAAACATATACATAAATCGCGATTCGCGATTTTGCGCTATCATACTGGGTGTATGGTCGGCTGTGTGCGATTTTGCGAGTGTGGTAAAATCGCATAACAGCAAAATCGCATAACAGCCGAGCATACACCCAGCAGCGCTGCTGATGCCTGAACGGTATGTGGAATGAAGTGGGCGGGCATCGGGAGGCCACTATGGCACGGGGCAAGCACTATGGGCAGTCTATCTGAAGTGTACCTGGCGTATAAGACGACCCCCCACTTGGAGGCATATTTTTCAGGGCCAAAAAATCATCTTATACGCCGGCAAATACGGTAACCATAGCAATATTCAGCAATGAGGTATGTAGCACTTTTTTTAGGAAGAGTTTGTGAACTCAATTGTCTGACCTCTTATATTTATTGAACGTTTGTTGTATGCATGACACTCTTTTAAGTATTATGGTTAAACTGGCAAGAAAAAAAATGACAAAAAGTTCTGCTCTTATACAGCTTATGCTTCATGAAGGAATATTGTCAATAAATAAATTAAAAACAAACAAAAAGCAAAAGAAAGCTCCAAAATAAAAGGTAACAACCAAAACTGTGACTTAAAAAAAGACATTGTAATGTGGTGGTGAGTGGTGACAGAAGAGTATATCATACTGAAAGACCAGCCAGTACAAATGTCATGAGACAGGATGAAGACTGACATGGACCAAGGACAAAAAGGCTATGTGATTAAGCATAGTGAGGGTGACTGCCTAAGGTTGGCTTCCTGGAAGCAGTTTTTGTGTGGATATTTGAGGAAGTACTTTAAGAGGAAAAAGTAACCTGTAAGGGAGAGAGTAAAATAGAGTAGGGAAGGGGGGAAAGCTGAGTAAGGATGCGGGCTCTGGAGTATAAACTGCATGGCGCAATTTTACATCCACCTGAAGTAATGGGGTTGGTAAATTATGCTCAGTTTCAGTTAGTCATTGTTTGGGGGAACCATCCATTGGGAGAGCCTTACTTTCCTGCCTAGATGGCACCTGTCACTTGAGAGCAACTTTATGGAGGACGGTAGATCTCTAAATCTGTAGCATTCAACACTTAAATGAGCTGAGAATAAGTGCATCAGCTTTGGAAAGGGGATCTGGGTGGGACCACAGCTTTGGTAGTGGTGGGAGGAGTTCAGGAGAAAATGAGATAGATCAAAACCATGTGCAGCTTTACTTCAGGATAAATAATTTAGGTCTTGTTCTAAGCGCAGTAAAAACCCTTGGAGGGTATTAAATGAGGGAATGACGTGGTCTGGTTTACATTTTTAAAGTTCATGATGAATAGTGAGTGTAAAATGATATTGGTAAGAGTGAATGCATAGATATATATTATGAAATAATTGTTGGATTCTTGCCAAGTGAGTGTGGTGGCTTGAATAAGTTGATATTGGTGGAAATGGAAAAAATATGCATAAGTTTCTGTTAAAGGATCAGAGAAATGAATCAATAAATGAAGTGGTATATGAAACGAAGGGATTTTAAAAATGTGATGTCAGTTACTACAACATATTTATTTATGAGAATAATCCAGTTTAGAAGAAGAAATTAACATTTCTCAAGAAAGAGAATGATTTCAGAAGGCATGTCCTTGATAAGGTAAGAGGCAATGGAATGCAAAATAAAAGTAGAGGTGTTGAAATTTCAAATCAGAGTCAGGGTTTTGTGTAGGTGAACAATGGGATAGACTTCTGAGTATTATTTCAAGGGCCAAAAAAATCCTGTAATTTTTTTCAGCCATAAAATGCCATTTAAATTAATCAATAGATGAATGGATGGATGAATAAGTCAGTCACACACTGTCTATACTACCAAATTATCAATGGCTCTGTTATTCCCAGGGATACACAGGTGAGTAGTCGAAGAAAAGGAAGACAGCCAGTCCAGAGCTGTATGTATTTACTAGCGAGCAAAGGAGAAACTGAACAAAACACTTAAGGGTTATTATGGAACGAGGGCTTCCTGTTTGCTAGTTCTCTTTATTCTATTGACTGATTTCTCACTGTAAGGCATTCCTTATAGATATACATAACCAGTCTCATCAATAAGCTAATGAGTCTGAAAGAAACAGAAACTTAACAATATACTTTATACCTTTGGTGATTTAGAGTAGCTTACAATACAGATGTTTTACATTAAGGCACATCATAAAAGTGTGATCTTATATAACCTCTAGGATTTTACTATGAAAACAACAGCCATTTATTTTGCAACCAAGCACAGTGTAGGCAGTAGTCCAACACCTGGCAAGGAGATTAGTGACAAGGAGCAATGATTCTATTCTCTAAACAATACTAAACCAGTGCAATCTAAATATGTATTTATTTAGACGAACTAGCTTTTATTCTGCATGCCAGAGAGAACTGGCATTTGAAGCTCTGAAAGAAACCAATGCTCTGCTAATGCTTATGTCCAACACAGTTGTTGGGAAGGGCAAGTTAGATTATAATTCAAAAGTTACACATAGTGATAGAAGTGGTTGTGCAGTCCTCCGTGATCTATAAAATCAAATGCAACAATAGATCAAGTAGAATCAAAGTTGCCTGAGAAATCTCAGCACAAGTAACAAGTCATTACAAACCCTAGTGAAAATCCCTTTGGCACAATGACTAGGCCTAAGCCCAGATTGAAAATTTAAAAATAATTGACTCCAAGGGAGATGGGTGATCAGCTGTGCAACAACTTTTATATAAAACTCTTGCTGAGGCAAGTGTATTTTACATGGGGATATTGGAATGAAATTGTTCTTTAAAAGATAGAGATATGCATTTCTGCTACCATAAAAACAGGAATTATATAATTTTGTATTTCAAATAAAACTAGGAATATTGGAGTATCAAACATAGTAGGCCTTTGGAATCCCATATTTCACATGAAGTTTTTCCATAATAAGTAGAAACAAAATTAGAAAATACCAATATTTCACGTATGTAAACAAAAACTACATACATTTTAGTTTACTCTATCCCAAATACCTTTGCATTGGGATGTAAAGCTTAAGTTTACATAAATTGTATGCACTCTAACATAATCACTAAGGCATGCATCTCCTAGTTTAGCCAAAGTAATTTTCCCTCCCTCCTTCCCTTCCTTCTTCCTTCCTCCCTCCCTCCCTTCCTTCCTTCCTTCCTTCCTTTCCCTCCTCCCTTCCCTCCCTCCCTCTTTCTCTATTTCTTTTCCTCCCTTCCTTCCTTCCTTCTTTCCTCCCCTCCCTCTCTCCCACCCTCCTTCCTTCCCTCCTTCCCTCTCTTCCATTTGTCATCGATCACCTTTAAAATATAAACTTATTTAAGGAAAAATGTTGTATCACTTTTTTTTAAAAGCCCAAAACATTGTTTTACTTTCTGACACAAGTTACGATGTTGGCAATGAGTTTACAGTGCAATATCTCACTTACTTTCAAAAAGGCAAATCAGATCTTCCATAAGAGGTTAGGCTCATGGGCTGAATGTTTGATAAGCCAAAACAAAATTACAATATCAACTTTACAGAGACATGATGGCAGAACAGGGCTAGATTGAATGTACTATACACCTAAAGAAAAACATGGGATGTGCCAGTCATAAGAGAGGTTAGGCAGTTTTAGGAAGATATAAAAATGAGACTATTAAAGGCAATACTTGGAGAGTCTACCTAAATTATGTACATTAAAGAGGCAATCATGTTCAATAGCCTAAAAGTATTTTGGAATCATTGGCAAGACAATTTCCATTGTTAGAAATGGCTACAGAAGTTACTCCAAACTCAAATGACTCTCTCTCTCTCTCTGTGTGTGTGTGTGTGTGTGT
>NW_017732234.1:346175-353859 GCF_001890085.2 Hipposideros armiger
GTTCAGCATCTTAGCTGTAGAGGGCAGTGTCACTGGCCCTCATATGTGGGATCCGAACCGGGGCCCTCTGACATCCCAAGCCAGTTCTTAACCAATGCGCCACTCGGCCGGCCCTCGAATGACTATATTTTGAACATGTAACTAACACCTAGCACAGTCCCTGGCATATAATTAATTAAATAAATTCAATGAATTTTCTGTTCTGATTCTATGCTTATTTGGCAAATTACCCTTATACATTGGTTACCATTATATCTATCTAAAGGAGATTGTAAAGTATGCATTCCAACATGAGGGTTTCAATTTCACTTTAGTTATATTTTGTTTTGTTGATTGACTAGTGTTGGGTTTGGGGTTTTATTCACCCTTTTCGTGAGCTTACACAACATACACTCCCTTGGTAGATAAATCTGTTCTTATATATAGTTTACAATATATAATATAGTATATAGTCCCATCAAGAGAGACTTTTTTTTTTTTTAGCTGAGCCATCCTGCCACCTGTTGGCAGCTCAGCAGCTGCTCAGCTTGGGCTGGGACTCGAACTGCTGTTGCTCAGAGCTCAAACTCTTGAGCGAGCTCTTAACCAACTGTATATAGTCCCATCAAATCTTTAATGCTTGATGATGGCAAATTCCTTATGGATAATAATATCCTTGAAATCTCTTGACAACCAGATTGCTTCTCATATGATTTCTGTCTTTAATACTAGGCTTTTGGGATTGTTATAGGTGATTTTGTAATTAAAACATTAGTGATAATTGATAGAAAGGAAAACTACTCCTTTAAATTGGAACATAAGTAAATCCACAATAGTTACCGTGTATTAAGTAGTCACTATACGCTAAGATACTGTGGTAAGGGTCTTACACACATTTTCAATGTATCTTCCAAACATTTCTATTGGTAAGACATGCTACCACCATTTGATGAATGTAGAAATTAATTATATTTACCCTGGTCAGTTATCGATGGACCCAGAATTTGAATCACTTTATTTCCGATTCTGAATCTTATATTCTTAAAATTTTCTACACAGAAGTGTTTAAATGGTTCACAGTCCATTGGCTTGTGTGACAATACTTTGAGAGTATTTTCCAAAATTTTGAGGAACATTTTATATGAAAAAAATTGAAAAATTCTTATATAAAAAACATCCCATGAGATTCCTCAAAATGCCTGTGGAAATTTTGAATCTAGAAGAGGAGGATGTACCACATATATTGGGAAAATTACAATATTTCTATTTGGATTAAAAAGCTTTAGTTTCAGAAAGAAGCCATGATATTTTTTCTCCCTTTTCTAATAAAATACTTTATAAATAATTTACATTTTTTTCCAACCACATTTTATATGTGTTGTCTAATTTGGTCTTCATAGAATTATGAAATAAATCCCAAAAGGTTTGTATAGAAAATATTTAAGTAATGAAAGAGTTGTAAGCATAACACATGTTATAGACATTTAAGATACATTTTACATTATAAGAAAGACTCATGAAAAATGTTAATGACTTGTCAAAATATTTTTAAAGTGCTTTAAAAATTTGGGAGAAATTTGTACATGTTTCTAGAATACAGTAATGAATCATAATTCTTCATGTGCAGCAATTATCTGCTAAAGCTAAAACAAATATCACATAGCTAGAAATAAACATGATGTTTTAATGACTACTCCAATAGAGAGAAATAACACAAAACAATATATTTTCTAAAAATGCAAGTAAATATTCTTTACGATTTATTCTTTAAAATATTCTTTACAAAAAACGCTTTACAATTTATTAAATTCCATGATAAATTTGAATAAATTTAATTACACTGTAAACAATTCCTTTACACTATAGGTATCCTACATAGGATGTAAGCAGTACATTAAAATAAACTTCACATAATTTTTATACAGGTAGATAGGATAGATCAAGGTAAATATTTCACCAAAGTTGATGCAAAATTATACATTTACAAGTATTCCAAAGCCATGCTTCTGCGTTCAGCAAAAACATGTTTCACTGAATATATAGAATAAGAAGCAAAGAAGGTTTATTTAAAACTGCTGTATAAAGAATTGTTATAGTCACATAACTGGCAGTAAAATATTTTAAAAGAATTATAAATGCCTTATTCTTTTGTCCTCAAACTTAGAAAAAACTTCATGGGGACAGTCATCACCAAAGCCTGCAAAACAACATCACTGATGGAATTATTATCAAACCTATTATCACTATTATTTGTGTCATTTAGTGTATTAGAAACTGCACCATCACTAGTCATCAAAAATAAAGTATATTGAATAACATAAAGGCATCTGGAAAATAAATGATACGTGTTATGCTCAGGACAAAGCTGTAGAAAAACAGCATTTCAAAGGAAATGAAGGCTTGGGCACTGCAGTTCATGCATATTGTGGATGAAACCTGCACCCCCTATTTCTTTTTTTAAGATTTTATTGGGGAATTGGGGAAGGGAACAGCATTGAGGAATTAGGGAGGGGGAACAGACAAGTTGTTGTCCTTTTGTTCTTCAGTCTAGTTATGGAGGACCTTGCTTCACTGGCCCATGTTGGTATTGTGATCATTGCACTCTTCCCTGCCATTGGATTGCCACTCACGGCAATTCACGGCAGCTCAGGCAGGCTGTCAGCCACTCACGGTAGCTTACGGGAGTCCACTGCAGCAGGGACTGCAGCCTACATTGTCGCTGGCGACTCACAGCAGCCCAGCTCCAGGTCGAGCTGTTGTTCACCATCTTAGCTATAGAGAGAGCAGCGTCACTGGCCCATGTGGGATCCTAACCTGCAACCCTGCTGCTTAGAGCTCGTGTTCGCAAGCCAACTCCTAACCAATGCACCACTCGGCTGGCACTTCACTCCCTCTTTCTGTGTGTGGTTCATTTGTCACAGAAGCCACTCTACCCACCCATCTCCCCTAATAATGTCTAGCCAAAAGGGCTAAGTGTGGGAGTTTATGACCTTTAGTGAGTCCCATGGCTCATGTGCCTAAATCCAAGGGTATATTTATAAACTAGCAAAGAAGGTTAATGATGAAAGTGTAGAGGTCCCTTTTACGTATGTGATCACCTGTCTGCAATATGGCACATTGCATATAATTTTAAATTGGAAAGTTTTGCCATATGTTGACAGCTATTATTTAATCTCCATCATGAAACCAAAAAAAGGTGATTTTTTGACATTGTTTATAAATGTTATATCAATATATTACTGTTTTACTTCTGATTTGTTCTCTTCTATTTATATTTCATGAATCTATGTTGAATTATGGATGATATCTCATTGTATCAATACCTCATTGTATCATTTATACTTGATGCATTTGTATTTCATGCAACTTAAGGATATTTTAAATGACTCTTTCCTACTCAAGTTTATCAGTTTCTAGGAGCAAATTCCTTTAATCTTTTTTTCCCCCAGCTAATATTTTGCTGATTTAGCTTTTCCAATTTTTTAACTCTAGCTTCAAATCTGCCACCTTCTTTGCTGGTGTAACTTTGTATTTTTGAAAACCAAATAAGATCAGTTCAATAGCAACTTACTGAGAGCTAGCTGGAGTTGTGCATGTTACTAACACTTGTGGGCACAAATGTAATAAAGGAAAGAATCTGTGGCGAAATATCAACAGCAAAGTGCCAATGGTGCAAGAGATTAGTCTTTTTCAAGATAAGGATAGTTCTTTCTCTGAAATCAGAGATAAAGAAATATAATAAGAAGTAGAGGGACACAGCATAAAGAGAATTCACACCTAATGTTCTCTCCTTTTTCCATTAACTAATGAAAATATCAGGTGCCAAGGATGAAAGGGGAGGGATTTTGTAGGAAATTTGCCTGGAGTGAAGATGTTATACAGTAACCCCCACTTATCTGAGGCTTCACCTCCCATGGATTCAGTTACCTGCAGTGAGCTGCAGTCCAGAAATATTGAATGGAAAATTACAGACATAAACAATTCATAGGTCTTACATTGGGTGCTCTTCTGAGTAGCATGCTAAAATGTCCCACTGTCCTGCTCTGTCTCCCTTCATTCACAACCCCACCCCATCACCCCACCTCTATCTGGGATGTAAACCATCCCTTTGTTCAGTGTATCCATGCTGTATGTGCTCCCCATCTGTTAATCATCTAGTAACCATCTCCATTATCAGATTGGTTATCAGAGAGTGAGAGAGAATTCACATTCATATAACTTTTATTACAGTATATTATAATTGTTCTATTTTATTATTAGTTATTGTTGTTAATTTCTTATTTTGCCTAATTTAAAGTTTAAACCTTATTATAGGTATGTATGCATAGAAAAAAACCCAAACATAGTATATATAGGGTTTGGTACTATCTGTGGTTTTCACTGTCCACTGAGGGTCTTGAAACATATCCCCTGTGGATAAGTGACAGCAGGGGTCGGGGGGATTACTATAGTTCAATTAGTTTTTAATCTTAATCCCTTTTTCACATTTAAAAGAAATTATTTTTGCTCCAATGTACTTAATTTTAGTTTTTTAAATTCAAGTTCTCTTGTGAATGTATTATATAGATCAGTATATACTTTAAATATAGATTTCTTTAAAACCATCTATTTTAACTTATCCTTTGAAAGTTTTTTTCTTGAATTCCCTTTATTTAATTTGCCCATTTCCTGGCATTTAGAATGAGAAATCCATTTTCTGCTGTGTAATCATTTCCTTTTATGTTATTTTTATATTTCTTACTACTGAAACAGGAATTTGCTCATGCTCCAAATACTTCTGAAAAAGTTCACAGTTTTTGATACATTAATTTCTGCTATTATCATAACTAGAAAAAGAAGAATGGAATCTTCATCATTAAATATGAAAACTCAAATTTACATTTGCTTTAACTGGCTTGACCAGAGGTATTACTGTGGAACCTCTTTTTGCAATCATTTCTGGCATGGAGGTTTTGTGATTATACAAGTCACATAAATTCTAATTCCATACCTGCATTAGGGTCATGCATTGGTGAGCCTGGCAGAGACAAATATAGTTCCTGATATATGGGTATCCCTATATTTGAGGGCAGATTTTTTTGTTTTTTTCTACTCCTACTTTTCACCTGATGTATACTTTTCGTAGTTGTGGTTTTATGTAACAATTTAAATTCCAACATTATTCCTCTGGTCCCTTGTGGTAATAAATATGCAATACTTTCACTAGGGTCAGCATGTGGGAGTGTCAGCTTACAATCACATGTCCACTGTCCATTTCTCTCTCTATTGTTGACATTATTTTTTATTTTCTGGTGCTCACCAATGCCCTATGCTAATTACCTGAGTAGAATTTTTAGGGATTTTGTATAAATAACATAAAATAATTTGGCCCAAGTGATAATTACGTCATAACTAAAATGGTATCTCCACTGTCTTGAATCATTGTGCTTTGAGATACATTCCCATTTACATTTTTAAAAGAAAAAGGGATTATTCTCATCCAAGCACATCCATCCCATATACTCCATTCTAATTCAAACAACAATAAAATAATTTATGCTTCACAGTCCTTTTTATTTTATTTGTTTTTTTAAAAGTAAGATCATTCTACAAAGTTTATTCTCTATTTTCCTTTCCTTTTCTAAGAATATATCTTAGACAACTATTCATCTCTATAGACACATATAAAACTCAATATTTTTCATACCTGCAAAATATCACACAGTATACACATGTCAAAATTATTTAGCTATTTCCCCATTCCTGAATATTTGGTTATTTCTGATTTTTGCCACTACAGATATGTGAGAATGAATATCTTGTGCATCCATTATTTTATACTTTTATTTTTATGTAAATATAAGTTGAATAGCCAATGTAATATATATTAAAGTAATGTTTATTTCTATGACAAAATAATGTCAGATTACTTTTCAAGAAAGTTGCGTGAGACATCTGACATTCCTACTAGTTACGTGTGATAGAGTTTGTATTTTCCTGATTTTTGTAAAGTTTGGATGGCGCTTAAATGTTTCCCAGTCACGTGGATGAAAACTATCCTGTCATTTTTGCTTTAGCTTATAGTTATCTGAAAACTGCCCAAATAGAATACCTCTTGGTATGTTAGAGATATACACATTTTTTATTTTTTAACATTTATTTTTGTGTCTATTTTTATTAATAAGCTATATATCATGTGTATTAGGACTATTCACTTCTGTCTGACCTACGTATTGCTCTTTTGAAAAACTGTCTTTTTCCTTGTTGTTTTGGATTTTTTGTTTTGTTCATTAGATTTAGTGTTTAAAGTAGTTAATTTCTACATTCTAAAATCCTGTGATTCAAATTTTAAATTCCTGGATGAATAATAAAGAACATTTTGTAATAACAATGCTATACTGATTGAGGGTGTATTGAGCCACTGGTGGGAAATTCTTATAGGGTAAGCAACAGGAAATCAGAAACACTCCACCTGAAAATCCCTTTTCTGTAAATTCACTTTGAACTTTGGTGATAGCAATCATTTCCTAGGTATTTTTAGGAGTTATGATTAATCACCCTGTGCATATGTTCCTTTATGATTATATTATAAAACATAGTAGTGATTATAAAGTTTAATCAGGGATACTATATGAATAATAAATTCATATCATTTAGGCCAACTAATATTTTTCTTATTGTATATTCTCACACTCAGTGTACACACACACACACACACACACACACACACACACACACACACACATTTTTTATAAGTACCTGTACTCATCCCACATAAAAAAAAATGTGAAAGTTCTACATATGTAAAATTCCCAAAATATCATTTAAATTTTTATAAGCTGCATGGGTTACTATTCCATAATTTTCTTAACTGAATATCAGTCTAATTAAAACAATTATTGATAAATATGTTAAAATTTGGTGGAAATTTTCAGATATTAATAAATGAGTCACGCTTTCATAATTAAATGTGAAATTGTTTCATTGGAAATATTTTTGATCTAGAACAGTTTAGCTAGACGTTTTCTAAGGGAAATTGTTCTGTATGTTATGTTATACAAATGCAGATGACCTTAACTTTATGTTTTGCCATATCATATATGGTGTTTCAAAGCTAGATTAAAGAATACAGCTATTTGTTCTATTTTATTTTCACTTATGGATTTAAAAGTTTGTCTCTGTTTCCTAGAAAAGGAACAAGTCAGCACTAGATTTGGTAATATTTTAATGTTTTCTATTTCATTTTGGGATACATGATATATTTGGACATGTATCACTTTTCTTCTTTCATTATTTTCTTTATGCTCATATGTAAAAGTAAAGATCATTTAAATATATATATGAAAAAGAACCACCAAAGTATTGCTATGCAAACTATCTGAAGTACTGGAACAAAATATTGAGCATTCATTCAGAAATTTTTTTCTTATTACCTATGTTTTTAAACTTAACTAAATGTGCTTTAGCTTACAGTTTAGTGATATAAATAATTATCTGAAATATATTTTTAAATGCCTTCTTTTAAATACTTTCTTTTCGGATTGTAATACTTGTGAACTGCAACTGATACCATTGAAAAAAGATGTATAGTGAATGGCATAGGAAAATCTGGTGTTTGCTATGAAGCTATTATGTGACAGCTACTGTGGTAAATATATTTTCCAGTTAATTCTCTAATTCTTTCTCTCTCTCTCTCTCTCTCTCTCTCTCTCTCTCTCTCTCTCTC
>NW_017732234.1:353920-355803 GCF_001890085.2 Hipposideros armiger
ACACACACACACACACACACACACACACCTGTCTTACACATAATTACCTTCATTATACAAATAAGGACACACACTAGGTTTATAGAAATCACGTAACTGCATAGCCTCAGCATTTAGTGGTCTCTTAGTCCTTTTTTGCTGCTGTAACAAAATGCCATAGGCTGGATGATGTATAAACAACAGAAATTTTTTTCTCGCTCGAGCCTGGGAATTCCAAAATCAAGTTGAAAGCAGATTTGATGTTTGGAAAGTGACTACTCCCTCATATACATAGCTGTCTTCCCACTATAACCTTACATGGCAGAAGGTGCATGGGAAAGTCTCAGGCCTCCTTTAAAAAGGACTAATCCCATTCATGACAGTGCCACCTTGATGATCTAAGCACTTCCCAAAGGCTCCACCTCCTAACACCATCACCTTGGAAGTTACGATTTCATCATACTAATTTGAGGGGAACATAAACACTCAGGTGATAGCAGTCTCATAGGTAAAAGTAAAAAGATATATTTCTAATTTAGTTATGTCTTTCTTTATACCAGTGGTTCTTTAATTTATGTGCACATCAAAAACATGTGGAGGACCTGTTAAAGCAGGAAAGGTGGACCCTAGATCCAGAGGTTCTGACAGTAAGTCTAGGGTGAAGCCCAAAATTTGCATTACTCACAAGTTCCCAGGTGATGCTTATGCTACCAGTATAAGAACCACCTTTTAAGAACTGTTACTCTACAACTATACTCCTTGTCTATGATCAGTCCTCACTCCAATCTGCTTTTCTTGTGTTTGGGAGAAATTATTTTTGGAGATCGAAAGGCTGAAAGCAAGAACCATATCATAGGTTCTTTTTACCCTGTTTTGCATGATTGTCTTTACTAGTTTAATCTCAATGAGCATGTTGTATATGTGAAATATAATGTGAGGTAATGACATTATATTTAGTCACAGTGCCTTATTCCAGGTAGAAAGAAGTAATAGTTATGCTATTACTATATAGGATGAAAAAAAGATTGATTTTAATAAGTAGGATTTTACCACAGATTGGGAGCATAAAATAAAGGTCCTTTGGAAATAAATCATTGGTTTATTTAAGATAATAGAATGTTGTGTTAATAAAAAGTGGATATAGAGTAATGGAACTTCAAGAAGAATGCTAGAAAAGTAAAGAAGACATTGAAGTCAAATTATATTTATTGTTGAAGTGACTGGCATTTGTAGTTTAATATAGTTGGGATGTGAGTACAGTTTTCTATAAAATAACTCAGGTTTAACTTTTAATGCTGCTTCAAAAAAATAGAATCAAACCAGGGAGAGTTAATATATTTTAGAATACAGTAAAATGAATAGTCTTGAAGCCATAGATTAAAAACCAGCTACATCGTTTTTGAACTTCATACTTAGAGATCTATATATATTGGTTGACTTTTGTGATTTTTCTATATCACAAAGAGTGGTCCAAATCAAATTCCCATTCACAATAAAAATATTTGAACCCATTTGTATTAAGTCAAGATTTTAAAACAGATTTTTCTGATTTCAAGAAAATTTGTAATATACATTTTATGTTAAATAAATAATATATATTTTAGAATTGATAAGAAATGAACTTATTTTAATTTGACATAAAGGCATGTAGTATAGAGTCTCCAATTTAATGAGTCCACTTTGGATTTATCAGTAAAAAACAATTGAAGAAGCAAGGAATGATATTTGCTTAAGAATTATTATTATTTTTTTAAAGATTTTTATTGGGGAATTGGGGGGATGGGAACAGCACTGGGGTATTGGGGAAAGGGGAACAGACAAGTTGCTGTTGTTTTGTTCTTCAGTCTAGTTGTGGAGGACGTTGCTTCACTAGCCCAAGCTGGCACCATCATTGCGCTCTTCCC
>NW_017732234.1:356983-384567 GCF_001890085.2 Hipposideros armiger
TTATAGTTGACATACAATATTATACAACATCAGCTTCAGGTGTACAGTGCAGTGATCAAGCCTCTTCCCCATCCATGATGCAAGACATGTGTCCACCTGACACCCTACAAAATATTCACAACATTATCAATTACATTCTCGAACTGTCCCCCATGTCCCCATGGCAACACTGCAGCTGCGTATTTATGGGGGAGGGGGGTTGTCACTTCGAGGGGTAAAATGTATATCTATTGCACTATGTTGTACAGCTGAAACTAATTCTAAAAATGTATTTCATAATAAAAAATTAAAAAAAAGTCAGGAAGCCTCTTACTCCTTGTTTGGAAGGCCTAAGATTGAAGAGAATGAAGACTGTCATGGAACTCGAGTCAAGGACACACTTATAAAATTCAGGCAAAGAGCTTACCCATCTGAAGCTATTGGGCCCAGAAGTCAAGGTATAGATAGGTATGAATAACGAACTCAGGGAGAATATGAGAACCAGGAGTCATTCCTAAGGAAGTTGATTTTTGTTCTAGAAGGATGTTAAATGTGGCCTTTTGTTCTGGAGCAGTGTTAAAGTGAGTCTCTAGAAGACTAATTTTAGTGAGTAAGGAAGCTAAGAGTAGTTCAAGGGGGGCTGGAACAGGTTTGGGGTTGTAAAATTCAAGAATGGGTGAGTGTCAGGGACATACGTTGCTATTGTTTATCATAGAAAACTACAATACAAGCTAATTACCTGTTTAGTATCACAGCCTAAGAATAAATCACAGAGTGTTCTGTTAAAAGAGCCAGAATTCTCTAAATGATCAGATCAAAGTATGTTCTCAGTTTAGTGTTCTTGTATGTATATTTCCTTTCAGTGGGATTTTATTCAGCAACTGATACCAACAATCCTGCATTTGGGGGACTCTGTGGACCCATTATAAATATCTGAGGGAAGATAGAGCCATAAGAAATGACTTAGTTGTTTTGCAGTTGGCTTTTGGAAACCAGTGAAAGAAACTATACCTATTGCTAGCAAATTACGTCTTACTTGTTACCATTTTATATATCCAGCCCAAAGTCATAAAGTCTTTCTTCCTTAATCTCAGAGTATACCAAAATGCCTAAGGCATTATTTAGAATTAATTTGCACCATGTGGGTGACACTTTAATACAACAAAAATGTGAACTATACTGTTTTTCTAAGAAAATATCAGTATTTTCAACTAAAGCAGGCCAAATAACCATAATTATTTAAAAAGGCCAATTTCTCATAACATTCACAGTATCAAACTGTAGATAGGTCATTTGGAATATGTCATATTTTTCATCCACCAGTTTTCCAGTGGGTTATCATTTCTTTTTTTTTTTTTAATCTCTCTCAAGGGTTATCATTTCTTAGGAAGTTACAAACACAAAAATTTGAAGATGTTGAGACTTTTAGGTATTATCAAAAGGGATTAAGATAAAATTAAATCTAAACAACTGATATGAGGACTAATAGTTCAAAACTCAAAAGAGGCACTTTGTCACAAATTATAATGTATTACTGTATTTCCCCATGTATAAGACACACCTTAATTTTTGAGCCCGAAATTAGAAAAAAAAATGTATTACATAAAGTTATTGAACTCAAGTTTTATTCATCATAAAATTCATACAACTCCTCATCATTGTCAAAACTCCCAACCATTAGCTTGTCCTCATCTGTGTCTGATGACAAATCAATGTCTTCATATATTGCCTCATCCTCAGTTCCATCTATGGCATTTGAAATCTACAACCACTGTATAAGACGCACCCAGTTTTTAGACCCCAAATTTTTTGAAAAAGGGTGCATCTTCTACATGGGAAAATACAGTATATTAAGTGGGCTTATGGAATGTTTCACAATGAATTTTCCTGTCCTTTCTGCTTTTGTAGATGTGGTGGATACATTTACAATTCAACTGAAAATGGTATTTTCTACCTTCACCTTAGCTCAGTCATGTGATAATCTTTCATCCACTCCTTGACTGCTACAATACTGCTTTCTTTCTTCTCAGTCTAAGTGTCACATGTCATCTAATCATCTCATTTCCTGTGGTAGAGATGTCTTTCTAGAAAATATGTTATTTATAATGCTTTTATAAAATGTTCTTGTAAATTTGTTTGAACCAGTAGATTAGAGTGGAAATTTGGTCAGTAATCTGGCTACTAAACTTAAAATTCAAGAGACGTAGTTATTTATTATACATGTGTCACATGCTAGGCTGGGTGCTACTTCTGAAATTTCAAAGAAATAAACCTTTATTTAATTTGTTTGCTCAGAGCTTATGACAAGAAACAGACAACCAAACCAAGAAATAAAATGTGGTATGGTGTGAAATGGTGGTAAGTTGGTAAATGGTCTGTGTAGTTTGGGGACAAAGACTATCCATAGATCTGGTTTTGATGGCTAAACTAGATTTTGAAGGATGACTAGAAATTTGTTAGTCAGCCAAGTAGGGAATGACATTTTAAGCAAATAACATATTGTATATCAAATGTAGCAGGAATAAAATAACACAGTTTGTGCAAGAATGCTACAAAGTAATTTAGTATTGGTTTTTATTATCAGACACTGCTGGTTTCCTATTCCAATGCAATTCCTCCTTCATAGCTGGCAGAGGTGTATTTACTTATGCTTTATTTCTGGAATTATCTGTATAAATAGCTGTTTTTTCTCAGAAAAGGGAGTCCTTCCTATCTCTAGTACTCTGGTAGATACAGTATGCTATATGCTCATTAAATAGTTTCTATTTCTTCTTGACTACATTGGAAAAATCACATTTCTCTGAACTTTGGCAATTGGGTAGTGACACCTATTTACCATAAACAAATATTTGGCTACAAGAAGGGCAGGTTCTGGCAGACACAATGTACGTATTCCCTACATAATTTCAATGTCCCAGTGGACTCACAGGAAGACACTTCTCAGCTCCTTTGTTCTGGGTGGGTCATGTGACTTAGCAATGCCCACGTAATGTCCAGCGCCTCCAAGTCTGAACTTAAAACTTCCAGCTGATCCTCCATTTATTGTGCTGTCTCCTTTCAGAGAGAGAAGTCACACACAGTGGCAAGGGTCCAGATCTCTGAGTCACAATTTTGTGCGAAGCTGCTGAACCAAGAATATCAAAATTGGACTATAGATAAGAAAGACAGAAACATATTTTGTCAAATCACTGAGATGTCATGGTTGGTTTATCTTTACGTTCTTGAGTTTGTGCACCTTACCTGGTTTATGTAAGTCCCCATTTTATGTCCCTGTGGGCACCCAATTGGAACAGCCTGTAGGAAGTTGATTTCAATCTAGTTCCTGGAGTAAAGTCACATTTATAGGCAGGACAACACTTAGGTCAAATTGTAAATTAGATAAGGTCTGAGATTTACCTTTATCAGTTCACTAGTCTATTATTTTTAAAAATCTCCTTCAACTTGATGTCCATCTTTAATCATTTAGAGAGTTCATATGGTACCCTGGCTACACACTTTCCTCAGTAACCCATCCTATTGGCATTTCTTTACCTCTTACAGCACTTCTGATTGATTTATACTTATTGTGTATGGAGTCTCACCCTAGACAATAGGAACCCGTGAGATGGGAAAAATGTTTTCTGCTCTGAGATACACATACTCACTCGGGGAACTGAAAACCTGAGGCCATCACCACTACCAAAATCAACAACCGTAAACATAACAAAAGGAAGGGAATAGGAAGAGAAAAAGTGGTTTGGCCCTTACTATGTACTAGGCACCGTGGAAGCTTTGTTTGTTTGTTTTTCCACGTTATTTAATTTTATAAAAACCTAAGAGGTAGAAAATATTATGATTAAGTTATTATAGAAAAAGTATATGGAGTTCAGTAATATTAAATACCATACCAAGTCAGAGAAATTCATGTTTATGAAGAAATATCTAGAATAAATAAATATAATGTTATATTAGTAAAGAGAAGACAACATTGAAGGCATTCATGAGAAAAGGGAACAAAGGAGTTTTATATGATCTTTCTTTAAAAATGATGATACCCTGTGTATTTTGTAGTGCTTTCCCATTAAAAATGCCTTCATGTAAACTATCTCATTTAATAATTACAAAGATGGTGAAGTCAATTATATCTTCATGATTCCGATGAGAAAACTATGTATTAGGTACCAGTATACTTGCGTTTTAGTCTTGTCGCTCCTTCAATATTGTATGACTGAAAAAAAAAAGTACTGTACTCTTTAGAATGCAGTTTTGTTGTCTCTAACATTGCTTTCAACCCCACATATCTTCGTTTCTAATTCAAGCTTAGATACTAGTGTCTGATAATGTCTCAAATAATTAGCTTTTTCCTGTATCAGTTGCACTTAAACTTCATTTCCCTAATCCAAGTTGAATATTCAGCTGGCAGTTTTAGACAGGGTTAATGAAGGAGCTATTTTGATGCTAGATTTTGTTTTGGAGTCATTCAAATCACATTCCTTCCCATAGTAAAAACATTTTGGCTCATAGAAAATAACACAGAAAAGAAAAGACAGTGTGTGTTGATTATTTTATAGGATTTGAAAACTATGGAGTTCTTTTTCAATGTGCCTAAGATGTAACAACTTATGACATGGTCAGCAGTGAGCAGAAGTGCCTGTCAGTGCTATTATAATGTATTAGCCTCCCTTTTTGAAAAAGAAGGATGATGGCTGAAGATGAGAGCCGGAGGAAACCTGCCAAGCCATTGCCCTGCCCCTGAGGCTCAGCCTGTCACTAGTCTCTGTAGAGTATGCACAGTAATAAATCTATACTGATTAATTGATCAGGGCTGCCCATTCTTTTTCTCGTCAATGAGCAAAAATAAATAAATTAAACAAAAGAAATAGTCTGAAAGTCACAGTTCCCAGACGGGCAAACTAACATCCATTTGTACCTGATTTGTCTTTCAGCTGTCATTCGACAACCCTCTTTATTGGGTCCCTTCTATGTCAGAGGCAAAATGTTAGTTGGTAGGAATACAAAGATAAATAACGTCTTACCTCTGAATGCCTTCATCCTCGTGAAAGGAAGAGAAAAGAAACACATAGATATAGCTATTGAGGAAATGGTTAAGGGAATGGTGAAGGGTAGAAGTGTACTTGTGGGAGCATAGAAGAGCTGTAACTTTGTCTAATGTAAGGGTACAACTGATGAGGGGGTGCATAAAATGGGACAAAAATGACTGTAAATATGAGTTAGAGCTGATTGATTTAACCCTTGTTACATGAGAATAGCCTTCTCTAGATGTCATTGGGGAATAACAGACATGAGTTGCTCTGGGAGGCTGCACATCTCTTATCTTTCGGGTTAGTCTTTGAGATTTAAGGCAGGTGAGCAGCAACATCAGAGCATCAGGGAGGCTTTCATTCACTCATTCATTCATTTAGTTATTTACAGGCCCCTAGAATAAAATCGACCATGTTGTAAGTGCTAAAATCCATAATTGTAATAAACTACATGTGGAGTTGTTTTGGTTAAGTGTCACTTATTCCCAATGAGGACCATAAGAATCAGGATGGAGGGGGAAAGAAGAGAGATTAGACTTCACCACCGTGAGAGCACAGAAAACACTATTCCTTTCAGTTCTATTACAAATTGAAGTGATGCTTCTTCCAAGACTATTATTTTGCTGAAGAATGAGCTGGCTGAACAGTTCCATCTCTGATTAGCACACCCACTTTGTACATTCAGCCTGTGCTTTATGCCTTTGCTAGAACTCAGCCCAGCTTGTGGCTGGCTCACCCTGCAGAGAGCCCATTTCTTCTGCTCAAATTGAACTCGGCTGTACTATTGCAGATCACAGCATCTAAATGGTTCTCTGAGCTAACGCTGTTCCCAAACTCTGCCTTAATGGAGCTTTAACTCAAATTCTTTTATCTGACAACCTTGTAGAGTACAAAAAAAAAAAAAGATGTTTTCAGTATACTTTAATGGTGTCAATCTCCCACTCTTCTGAGCTATCTGCCCTGGAATATATCTTTACCAGTTGGGGGGCTTTTGTTGTGGAGCACACAGTAAAATGGTTCTGCAATACCTGTTAAATGAAAGTGGGGATTAGGAGTTCCCTAGTGAGCCATCATTCCTACCAACATTTGGAGGACCCTTTCCTGTAATGCAATGCATGCTAGCAAAGCACTGCCAAGGGATCAAAAAGCCAACTTCACCTTTTTGCTGTAGGGCATGGTGGAGGGTTCATGCTGCAAGTCTGACATGCGTAGAGCATGCTGAAACGTGACCTCTGCCTCATTCAAACCAGAGCTTGGCGTCACTTGTAAAACAATCAACAGCAGTTTCATTTCCTCCCAAGCATGTCCCTCTAGGGCACAGTGTCAGCATGTAAAACTGCTGGATGACTGTTTCAAAGCCTGCCTCAAAGTTCCCCTTTCTGGATGAGCACCCGTTATTCTTCAGATAAGGGCTCAAATTCTTTTGGGATGAGAGAATTGTCATGGATGAAGAAATGAAGTGAACTCTTCGTGCCTTGAAAGGGATTCCAATAGATGCTCATAAACATGGCGGAGATAATATATGCTGGTTTCCAACATGAAAAGGGACCAACCTGCCTGACTCTGCTCTCATAGTTGCAGTGAGGATCCTTTAGGTTTGAAGGTCTGTTGACAATGTTGCTGATAGGGTTACTTCAAATGTGAATGTAAGTAGCAGGCAAATGTGTGATATGTGACCAGCTTTGCCTTTCAAACTGTGGTTTGTTGTAGATGCTGCCATTTTAAAGGGCAACTGCTATTAACTGTAAGCACACCTGTGGGCATTTTTACTCAGTTTGGCTGTTTAATTTCCTTCCTTTAATGAACAGAGCCTTTCCAGAAAAGTTAGCAATAAGGGATATCTTAGTTTCACACTAGTTTCTATTACATAATTAGAAATGTATTGGTATAGAATAAAAAGAAATGGCGTCTTTCCTAAAGGAGTTAAGACTATGTCTGTCCTCCTGATGTTCTTGGTATTGTAGCTTATCAGCAACATTATGTCAGATGGGAACTTGAGTATAAAATACACATGTTATCTTTTTCTAAATTTTTTTGTTCTTTCTTTTTTAGAATTTCCTTAACTCTAAATATCTACTATGAAATTGGCTCTCCTCAAGGAATTTCTATACCCTGTGAAGGTTAAGGGTTTTTAATTTTTTTTTTCAACTTGAGCACTACTCACTTGAAATACAAAGATTAAGTTTCCTTCTCATACTTTTTTTTTCTTTGCAATGCACAATTTTGTTGAATTTCCGTTGCTATATCTTTTGTCAAACTCATAATTTGCTAAACTCAAGATTTCTTGGTTTTCATGCTTCAGGATATATAAAATAAATTTTGAAGAGATGGCTGGGGATATAGTTAATAATCATGGCTTCTAGTTACTAGCTATTTCTGAAGAGGATCAAGTGTGATAAGATGTATAGTTTATGTTCCTACATTAAGATGTAGTCCAAATACACATATTCTTCATTGGCTTAAACTAACAAGATTAATCTTCTCAAGTCATAAAAAGCCCTTGATAAATTGAGAAAGTTGTACCATTAATAACCAATGATGCAGGGGACAGATTTTTTAGTGAGCATCTCAACCTCATTCTCTTAATTCATAAAGCATACATACCTCTTTTTCACATTTGCCGTATGACTACCAACAGAAGCCATTTGGATGGAAAGGCTTTATAGCAGGAGTTTTTCAATAATTGACTAAATATGCAGATCTGTGCAGAATTTTTGAAGATGGTGGATATTTAGAACTTTAGATTTAGAGGGGCATATCTCTGAAGTAAATAACAAGTAGGTTAAAAAATATGTGTATTAGGAAATCAAGGTTTTTCTGAGTAGTACAATAATCCTAACCAAAAAACATCATAACTCCACCATAGACAATTTGGGGATGTAGTGCATAGTGGCATGCAAAGAAGACGAGAAGTGTACAACCAGGATGACAAAATCAGATATTCTAGAAAGTCCAGCTCAGGAAGTACTTTGATTCATTGGCTTTACTAATGAAGAGTGATTGTATTCAGTATAAGAACTGCATCAATTTGAATGCTTAAATATACGGTACTTATATTCCATTATATATTTGAATGTATTAAAGTATGATACATTCTTTAGGATTCTGTGATCATTAAAAAAAATCCCTAATTAAAAATGTTTTTCCATGAGAAATTAAATGGAATTGTCGAGACTTCAGCAGAAAAAAATTGTTACAATTTTATTTTATAACAGCATTTTAAATAAGACTGTGTTCTGTATTTTATATTACAAAAACATCGGTTATTATAATTTAATAAATAAATTAAGAAATTTACTTAAAAGAGCTACCTGCATGATTACTAATATAAATACTAGGTTTTGTTTCAAATGTATGCCAACTAAAATATCTGACCATTTCTACTGACATGTTCTGATAATTGATCTATGAACAGAAGGGTACTTTGCAACAGATGAAAGTGTAATTGCTGTAGTACACGTGATGGTATAATGGATTTCAAATTTTATTTGACAGAGTGATTGAATATAATTTTTTATTAACTTATTTTCGCTAAATGAAAATTCAACTGGACATAACATAATAATAAGATTTTAACTCCCAAAACTCAGACTTGAGAATAAAATGCTTTATAAATAGCCTGTACAACAAAGTATTAAAAAGAAAACTGACATCCAGCTTTTAGAAATGGAAAATGAATTGAGTAAACTGAAAATCAGAATCTCTTTTTTGTCCTACTGAAAGTATATGAAATATTCCAGAGTAAGGACACACCAAACTCCTCAATTTGCAGTGATAAACATGCCAAATGTTGCAATTTGTCCTAAGTAATTTATATTAAAGGTAATGGGAACCAAGCATCTGAAAACCAACATTTGTCATTTTATACAAATGTCTGGCAAATTTTCATTACACTTAATCTACATGCTGTTAGGTTATAGGATTTTTTCCTTTACAATTTACTAGTTAGATAAATGAGGGAGGATTACCTCTACTGGAAATTTAACTGAGAATGATTTGGCTCCCTGATATTACTGAATAACAGCCGGCAAGAAGTTAATGCTCTTCTGAAACACATAGTAATGAGAGATTATACCTATAAAGTCAGTATCAATATAATATAAATGAGTCTCTGATTATGAAGATATATATGTGTGTGTATATATGGGTATATGAGTATATATGTGTGTGTGTGTGTGTATATCTATAGATAGATAGATAGATAGATAGATAGATACAACATAATGCAAATAGAGAAAAAGAGACACATACATTTAAGAGTCGTTTCTGCTCTACCTTCAGGTGATTGGCTATTCACATTTATGATACACAAACCTTAATTTTGAAAATTAAAAAGAAACATGAAGTATACTTTTTCAATATGAATTGCCCCAACAATGATTATCACTAAGGGAATTGGCTCTATATCAGCTTTAACCAGAAGGAGCACTTTCAAAATTGACTTGACTTTAGTTGTAAGCATCCTGTCAGAGGACCATCAGCATCAAACCCATTATATGTTGGGAAGGAAATTCAAAATGATAGACTGACTATTCCTTAATTTTTTTCCTCTAAAATGAAGTGAATGACACACTACTATACTCCAAGAAGTGTTAGGGATAATTTCTACAGCACAGATTATATAACAGTTTTTCTCCACAATAGCCACGATCACTATACTCCTTATTAATAATTAGGAGATCAGAAGATAGGTCCCTTGGGATTTATATTTTTAAAAACACTGTTAAACTATGGGAGATTAGATTGCTCTTCATGAATCTACATTCTTTTTTACTGTAATTGCTACTGAGTCTTTTATGTGAGATTTAGTTGTAGCTCCTCGGCATCTTGGCCTCTATTCCCTGCATAATTATAAACCAAATGTCAGTTGAGGTGCTGCCTGCCACCTGAGATCTTGGGAAAACTGCATATAAACCTACATTCAAGAGTTTATAGATTTTTGACAGCCTTCAAAATGTTGACTCATTTTTAGGGGTCTTACTGTCTCTGAGCCTTTCATGTCCCTAGTTTAGTGTTGCTCTATGGTTGTCCCTATCTCCTTAACATATCAAACTCAACTTCCACGTCAGTCCAGCACCTCAACCTCTCACACCTTGCCACCATCAAGGATGTCGCTCACAGGGAGCATATAGGAATTCAGCACCATGTGCTGAGAGGGCTGAGGATCCTGGGACGTGTTCACATTTGATGTACTTTAACTTTCACCTTTTGTTTGCTTCCTTTCTCTTCTCCCTACTAGAACTGCCACCCTTTGATATTCTCTGTAGCTTGGCACATTATCATACCACATCTTAAAAGGAAGGAGAAGATGGTAAATTGTACCTTCTGAAACAACTACTTTACAAAAGATTATTTCACAAAATATAATTCTTCCTGAGGAACTATTAAATGGGAAGTTTAAGTATGATATGAGTTTAGAAACTTAATGGAAAAGATAGACAATGTATAATCAGTTGGGGATTCCATTAGAAGGAAGAAAACTGTAAAAAGGGCCTAACGACAATTCTGAAATAAGAAATATAAGTAAATGAAAATCCTTTCAGTGGGTTCTCCAGTAGACCTACCACAGATCAGGAAAGATTGATAGACTTGGATATAGGTTAATAAAAATTGCTGAAAACTGAAACATACAAAAAAAAAGCAAATATCAATATAGCAAAATAGACCAGATTATCCAAAACTGTGCCGAAATTTCAAACAGTCTACTGAATGTGTTATTGAAGTCCAAAAATAAATAATAAATAAATAAATACATAAATAAATAAATGAGAGGCAGACAGACAGAAATGGGCAGAAGTAAAATTGGAACAAAAAATGATGTGAATTCTACAAAAAGTAATGAAAGACATCAAACCACAGATTCAAGAAAATAGAATAACAAAAATAACAAAAAAGAAAAAAGAAAAAAATACTATAAATAGACATATTACAGCCAAATTTTGGAAAATCAGAGATGAAGACACATCTTTAAAGGCAAGAGAAAGATAAAAAGAAAAAATTTTATTTGCAAAAGAACAAGGATAAGAATTATACCAGACTTCTTGTCAGAAGTTACAAAGCCCTTAAGATAATAGTATGAGATGTTAAAATACTGAAAACAAGAAAAAACTGTCAGTTGTCTATACTCAGCAAAACTATATTAATAATAATAATAATAATAATAATAATAAAAGCCAAACAGACATTTTCAGACAAAAAATTCTGAGAAAATTCATTTCTAGCATTCTTATATCACAAAAGCAAATTTCTGCAGAAAGAAGAACAATAATGCCAGACAAAAATTTAAATGTATACGAAGAAAAGCAGAGCTCTGAAAATGAAAAAAAAAAAAAAACAGTGTTTCTTATTTTTACTCACTAAATGGTAATTGGCTATCTAAAGAAAAAAAAAGTAACCCCATCATGTGGGCCTTATAACATATGTAAAAACAAAGTGTATGACAGTAGCACACATGTTTGAATGGAAAAAATTAAAATATGATCCTGAAATAAGCTATTGGGTTGTAGGAAAAGGCATGATGTATTTTTTTAATGTTTTTTTTTTGTTGTTGCAAAAATGCATCATGACTTTTTCAGCAACCCAATGTTTAATTATACACATAGTTGCCTTCTACAACTTTTACAAGACACTTAATTTATAGGGAAAAAGGTGTCTCTATGATAATAAGCTCTACAGAAAGAACTGAAAAACCCTTATAACTTAGTGACTTTGTAATACAAGGGTTTGTTTCTTCTTGCCAGATGAGAATTAGGTGGCTCTTGAGGGGTGCTTGTTATTACTCAGTGACCCATGCTGTTACAACCTTGTAGTTCTATCATCTCATCATGTGGCCAGAAAAGTAATTTTTCTTTTTTTCTCTTCAACAGTAATTAGTAATAAGAATAAATAAAAGTGTGCATGATATTAAGAAAGAAATATCCAAAAGATTTTCACCCATTGCCTTTTTACAGGGATATATTTTATATACTTATCTATAATATTTCAGGTCACTCATACTCTTTGTTCTTAAAACATGGATATTCTCTACTCAGTTTTTCATCCTAGATATCACAGATGATTACGATTGTGTTTGTACATGTGTTTATCGAATAATTTTTATCTCTAAGGCTATGACCATCAGAACTAGATGTGGTCAACTTCATCCATCCATATCTGCATTTATTTACGACTAATCAAAAGCCGAGCAGGCTAAACTGATGTATACATAGTGCAGCGATATTGCAGACATTTTTAAGAGTTAATCATCTGGACTCACTATATTGGAAACTGTTTAGCATTTCCCAAGCAGTAAATTTACATGGAAGATAGGTATAATTCTAAGCATTGCAGGTACTTTTGGAGAAATATGCTAAGTTTCAACTTTTTTTAAAAAAAGGAAAGGACTTCTTTTGGTCATGGAGTAATTAGTAAAAGCAGAGGGAAAAGTAAGATCACTTTTATTGTCAAAGTTGGATAACTTTGAGCAAAGAATGTCTCAGCAGATGATTGGTGAAAGACTTAATAAAAATATGATGACCATAGTTCAACATCACAGGATAAATTTAGTTGCATATTTCTCTCATTGATAGTTTTTAACAAATTCAAATGCTCTAAAAGATTTGTGATGCCCTTTATCACAGTTTAAAAAGAAATCCCCAGACCTTTAGATGAAATTTGGAACATCCTAACAGTGTCTTAAAGATTGCTTCCTGTGGGATTCTCAATTGCTACCGTGTGAATGTCTGGCAGAACAAGTAATTTTCATGAATTAATAATAGCAGGGTAAAAGTCAGAAATCACTTTAATGTCAAAAAATGTGTTTCATAGTCAGAAAATCATCCTTTATAAAGCATATGGTAATTTTCAGTAATTTGACATTTAGTATATCTCTTGCTGGTGTAGATTTTTTCTATATATTTATATATATATATATATATATATATATATATATATACACACACACATATACACATACATATATATACATGTACATATATATGTATAATTACATACATACACACACCTATATGATTTTTATTTAAAATTATAATTTAAAAAATATAACAGACATACAATATCATATTAGTTTCAGGGGAATGCCACAGTTGTTCAAAATTTATATACCTGAAAAAATGATCACCATTATAAGTCTAGCAACCACCTGACAGCATACCATAGTATAACAATATTATTGACTATATTCCCTGTGCAGTATACTATATCCCCATGACTTGTTTTATACCTGGAAATTTGGACCTCTTAAGTCCCCTTCACCTTTCCCTCCTTTTAAAATTTTTCAGTTACAGTTGATATTTATTATTTTATACTAATTTCAGGTGTATGCCATAGTGTTTAGACATTTATGTAATTTAAGAAGTGATCCCCCTGAATGGTCTAGTACCCACCTGGCATTGTACATAGTTATTACCATATCATTGACTGTATTCCCTATGCTTTACATCCTCATGACTACTTTGTAACTACCAGTTTGTACTTCTTAATTGCTTCACCTTTTTAACCCTGCCCCAACCCCTCCCATCTATCACCCCAACAGATCTAGTACCCATCTCATACCATACATAGTTATTACAATATTATTGACTATTCCTTATGCTATACCATAATCCCCATAAGTACTATTTCACAACCACTTTGTACTTCTTTATCCCTTCTCCTTTTTTCACCCACACCCCCAACTCCGCTTCCATCTGACAACCATTGAAATGTTTTCTGTACCTATGAGTTTGTTTCTGTTTTTGTTTCTTTGTTGTGTTCTTTAGATTCTATATATAAGTGAAATCACATTGCATCTGTCTTTGTCTGGTACTCCACTCAGCACAATACTCTCCAGGTCCACCTATGCTGCCACAGATGGCAAGAACCCATTTCCTTTCATGGCTGAGCAATATTCTATCATATATATGCACCACCTCCTCTGTATCCATTCTTTCATTAACAGACACCCAGGCTGACTCTGCATCTTGACCATTGTAAGCAATACTTCAATGAACATATGGATGAAATTGTCCCCTCAAAGTAGCATTTTGGGTTTCTTCAGATAAATAGCCAGCAGTGGGATTACTGAGCCTTCATTGTCTGTTGCTATAGCCTTTATTTTAAAGTCTATTTTGGGGGGTTATGTATTGCTTCCCAAGCTTTTTTTTTATTTTTTTCATTTCCATTTTCATAAAATAAGATTTTTTATCTCTTTACTTTCCATTCGTGTGTGTCTTTCAATCTGAAGTGAGTTTCTTGTAGACAGCATATGTATGGGTTTTGTTTTCTTATCCATTCAGCCACCCTATATCTTTTGATTGGGGCATTTAATCCACTTACATTGAAACTAATTGTTGATAAGTATGTAGTTATTGCCATTTTATTATTCATAAGTTTGATTTTTTTCCACCTTAAAGAAGTTCTCTAACATTCCTTTTAATACTCGCCCAGTGGTGATGAACTCCTTCAGCTTTTTTTTGTCTGGGAAGCTCTTTATCTGTCTTTCCATTTTAAATGATAGACTTGCTGGGTCGAGTACCCTTTGTTGTAGGTCCTTACTTCATCGCATGAGGATTTTGTGCCAATCCCTTCTGGCCTGCAATGTTTCTGTTCAGAAATCAGCTGATGATCTTATGGGGGCTCCCCCTATAAGTTACTAGTTGCCTTTTTCTTGCTGCTTTTAGGATTCTCTATTTACCTCTAACCTTTGCCAGTGTGCCTAAGTGTGGGCCTGTTTGGGTTCATCTTGTTAGGGACTCTCTGTGCTTCCAGGATTTGTATGCCTTATTTCCTTCATCATGTTAGGAATGTTTTCAGTCACTATTTCTTTAAATAGGTTCTCAATCCCTGCTTTCTGTCTTCTCTTTCTGGTACCCTTATGATGTGAATGCTGTTATACTTGATGTTGTCCCAGAGGCCTCTTACTCTCCTCTTTTTTTTTTTTTGATTCTTTCTTTTTTCCTTTTTGCTGTGCCAGTTTGGTGTTCTTTGCTACCTTGTCTTCCAAATTGCTGATTCAGTCCTCTGCTTCATCTAGTCTGCTGGTGATTTCTTCTATTGCATCCTTCATTTTAGTTATTGTATTCTTCACTTTTGAGTCATTTGTTTTTACGGTTTCTGTGTCCTTTTTTATGCTTGCTGTCTCTCTATTGAAGTTCTCACTAAGTTCCTGGAGAATCCTTGTTTTATAACCATTGTTTAGAACTCTGTCCCTGATATGTTGACTGCCCTATTTCTTTTAGCTCTTATTCTGTAGTATTCTACTGTTCATTTATTTGGGAATTATTTGTTTCCTCATTTTGGCTGCTTCTCTGTGTTTGTTTCCATGCATTAGGTAGATCTGCTATGTCTACCAGTCTTGGCCAGGTGGACTTATGTGGTGGCTGCCCTGTGCGGCCCTGGCATAGCCTCCTTGGTCACCTGCTCTGTGTGCTCCAAGAGTGTCCCTTGTGTGGGTTGTGTTTGCCCTCTTGTTATAGTTAGGCCTTGATTGCTATTGGCACATCAGTGGATGGGATTGACCCTGAGGATGATTGGCTTTCAGGTTTGGCCATGTCCACAGCTATGGGCTGCTGTATGGAGGGCTTACCCCACTGAGTAGGATTCTCCCCATCAGGCCCTGATGCTTGTTGAGACTTCCCTTTGTGTGTGTTGCTTGTGGGGCTAATTGGGTAGTGCTCTGCTGTGGTCTGAAGCCAGCCTCCAGCTATGTTGGTTCTGGGGCCTCTTGGGAGGGGCTCTTGTGCAGGCCTGGGTCACCCACTGCCTGTGACTAGCTGGAGACTATGTGGTAGGAGCTATAAAGTGATCTGCAGTTTTCCACTGCCTGTGCTAAACCTGGAGGCTTGTGGGAGAGGCCACACTGCAAACCAAGGATGTCGACCACCAATACCGGGCCTGAAGTAGCTCCACAAAAAGCCAGGACACTCTGAGGCCTGCTCCACCTGCCAGCTTTATTAAAGTTTAGCCACTGATAAAGCCTCATGAGTAAGCAAATTGGGCGAGGTAGGGTGTCTAGTAGTCACTAAATTGGGAAGAGTGGTGTTTTCTATGTTAATGTAGATTCTGGTTAGGTACAAGGGCTGAGCCTGAAGCTACTCAGGAAAAGTCTCAGAGCTCACTGAGGCCAGTCTTGGCCCTCCTGGGGTTCGTGGAAACAATAGTTTTCTAAGAAAGAGTGCAATACAGCAGAGTTGGTTCCTTGCCGAGAATATGCCTCTGGCATTGGAGTGGAACAATATTCCAGTGATCAGCTGGACAGAGCCCCGGAGCTCACCAGACTAATGAGATTCTGATTTGGCCAAGTGTAGTGGGCAGGGTCAATACATTAAATACTGTGGTTGCCTGCTGGCTGCACTAGAAAAGGACCCAACACAGGGCAAATGGTGACTGTTCTTTAGCTGCAGCCTCAAAGCCACACACCTCTGTCTGCTTCCTATATGCCTCTGATGCCCCTTGAGTTACTGTCCCTCTGCTGGGGCCCAAGGTGAGTGCCTGTGAGTGAGTGAGTCTGTATGTAGGCTATTTAAGAGGACATCTGGGTTTCCCACAGCCTTTTGTCCCACCAGGCTGCTTGGAATCCTCACTGTTTTTTCACAGTGAGATGTTGTCCGGGCTCCTTTTCCCAGTACCAATACTCCAGGCTGGGGAGCCTGGAGTGGGGCTGAGGTTCTTTGCTTCCCTGGGGGTGACCTCTGCAGCCAAGGTATAATTCCCTATTTTCAACCACTGCACAGAGGTTTGGGGCCAGTTGTTTTGTGTCTCCATCCCTCCTACCAGTCTCCACGTGGCTTCTTCTTTATCTTCTTAGTTATAAAACTTCTGTTCAGCCAGACTTTAGAGGGTTCTCCAGGTTGATTTTTCTATAATTTATTTGTAATTTTAATATGTTCATGGAAGGAAGCAAGCACAGTGTTTACCTACTCTGCCATCTTGGATCTCCTCTATGGTTATATTTTTTAAGTGTCAGAAAAACCTAACATCACACTTTTTCAGGCATAAATTCAGATATTATTTCCTGTTTGATGATAGAATTTGAAAGGAAAAAAAGCATTTACATCAAGCTACTTAAAAAATTTAATGATGACAGTTATTATAGGGTATTTAATGATGGTCACCGTGACTGTATGAGAATCACTGCTTTAACTCTCATAATTTAATGCTCATTAGACACTGCTGACTTCGTTAATAAAAGTAAGCATTACATAGCAAAAGATCGTTGTCTGTAATACAATGTGTGTGATGGTAAATTACATCAGTTAGAGTTAGTTTGTATATAAACTGGCATAAAACTAAGAATTCTCATGTTCCTAGATCTTCACTTTCATATATATTTTAAAAATATGTGTTTACTGTATTTCCTTCAATGGCCAGTGTTGGGGGAGCATCCCATAAATCCATTTTTTACCAATGTGACAAGGACTCAAACAGGTAAAATGATCCAAGGATGCTTGATTAGTAAATTACAGTGTTCAAAGTAAACAAAAGACATTCATTTCCACATTTAGAGTTAGAGTCACTTTCTCTCTTGATTTCACCCTCACCCTCAAATTTATGTGGAATTGAGGAGTACAGTTTCCAGGTAAAATATGAGACATCCAGTTATATTTGAGTTGCAGATTAACAGATAATTATTGTTTTTTTTAGTATAAGTGTGTTCTGAATACTGTATGAGGCATACTTATGCAATATACTCATAGCATATATAAGTATATACTTATACATTTTTACCTAAAGCTTGTTTTCCCTAGCTCAGTTTATTAACTTTGAGTATTTTATGTATTCTACCCAAATTAAGGTTGACAGATTTAACCAAAATGAACCAAAAAAATAAATTAAAAAACTATTAAATAATTATTTCAGAATAATGTTTGCGTGTGTATATGTGTGTGTGTGTGTGTGTGTGTGTATATATATATATATGTACATATATCTATCTATCTATCTATCTATCTATCTATCTATCTATCTATATATATATATATATATACATCTCTCTATATATATTAGATTTGGGTCATTTAATAATTTTTGTAATTTTCTAGAAAAAGTATTTCCAAATAACTGATTTAAAATAGAAAGAAGAATGATGTAAGTAATATATGAATTGACCCTAACAAACCCACACTAGAAGGCCATTTTATGTTTTTTTCTGGACATTGTCTTCATTTGGTGAGACTCTAGATAGGTAACTGGAAGAATTAGTGAAGGCAAACTTACCTAAATGAACAAAAGTGATTGTGGAAAAAAGGATGGCTATGTGCCATGAGGAGGGGGTTGGCAAAAACATAACATCTAAGTAACACTTGGAGTTATTTCACGACATTGAAAACTTAAAAAGATAAAATGTTGGAAGCTAATCCAAACACAAAAAGGTGTATGACAATTTTCCAAGCAATAAAAATAATGCTTGCTCCATATAAGTTAGATTACAGGAAGAAGGAAAACACTGTTCAAACTACTTCTTCTTTACAAAGAAATAAAGTACTTTAATTCTTAATCAGCCAGTACTCAATGGCATTCACTCACTTTTATTCAATTACAGTGTACTAAGTAAATATCAGCTTTACTATTTTTTTCACTTTTTAATTCATTTTTAATTGACAGTACAATTTTAAATATTTACAAAATATTTTAAAGGCCATAGAGCAGATATTACTTTTCCCATTGATTATTAAAATTGTTCTGTACAATTTCAGCATGTGTAGTCATTTTTAAAGTCCCACAATATATAATGCATAGTGGTCTTGTGACTCTTCTGTTGTGTCAAATAATGAGGAAAAGAGCATCTTGGGAAGACCACTCAACCTCTGTGAAACTTTTTAAGTAGAGCTCAAATGAACAAAACTGGCAATCATTGTAAAGCTATTACAATATTTTATAAGATATTTTAAAGTGAAGTGATAATCAAGAAATGTTATAAGCAATATATGGGAAAACTTAAAGAATAACCAATCAAAGCTACAGCCTAAGGTCTAACTCCCCAAAGAAAATAATATGGGATAAATGTTATTGTTTTCTATTTCGGTGTTTTAGTGTTCTTTGGTTTCTACTATTGTTTCTTGGTGGCCCCAAATAGGATCTGGGAAAAGTGGTTTATACACCAAATAAACCACTTCACCTCTCCCTTTTACTTATCTAATAGGAAACAATTCATAACACAGAAACATGTTTTTCACAGAACAGAAAATAAAACATGTGTGTGTTTAATACATTGCATTTAGGTAAATTGAAGTTTTCATTGATTGCAATATGTCTCTAGTTCATCATTTTTTAATCAAAATAAACTTTTGACACATGTTTTCTAATATGATTTTTTATTTGACATTTATTGGCTGGTCTTTATAGTCATTATCATATCTGTTATTTATTTTAAAAAATAGGAAAGAAAAAGACACAGTTTGTAGATAAACATAAGGAAAATATAAAATAATTTAGTTGAGCAATTCTTAAAATTTCTTTACCTTCATAGTTTAATTTCTAATTCTATTTTTGGCTTAGAGTAGTTGATATTTATGTTTTTCACAAAATATAGTGTTTTGTTTCATCAAAAATGTTAATACTACAATATTTCTTAAAGAACCTCTACAGGAATTAAAGGCCATCCTTGAAACTTTAGAGATCTTCCTTTATATAGCTTGTCTACCCTTGATACCTGCTTGGAAAATATTGGAAAACACATCTGATTGCTTCTCACCCATCTCCCACACAATTTAGCTCCTGGGGATTAAAAGATTGCCCTTCTCCTTGGGGTTTTCTTCCAAACCATTACTCTTTTATTTTTACTGTTTCAGAGAATAATCATGTTCTTATCTTTCATTTCTACTGCATTTAATATAAATACATTTTCTCTCTAGAGAGCTTGAATGATTTATTTGAGAAATACTTCCCTGAATTCAGGATTTTGGGCATTTAGCTAACTTGATCTTCTGTGATGGCATTATTGTGGTTTTATAACCTCAATTTTGGAAAAAAATATGTATATTATCTGTTATTATGAACATTTTTCTAAATATTTTTGGTTTTATTTTTGAAGCAAAAATATCTGGTAAAATATAGTTTTAAAGTTTTAAAATTATGACCTAAGTTTCTTATAAAATGAAATGCTTAATTAAAATATATTAGATTGCAAATTGTGAGGCTTATTTTTGTTTGGTAGGTTTCTCAGAAGCACATTTATAATCTGATGCTAAATTCAGGCTATTGAAGGGAACTTATTATTATCTAGGTAGAAAACTCATTCAGGGAATTAAGTTTCAAGCTCCTGTATGTCAGGTATGGTTTCACAAATACTTAAGACTGCTAGAGACCACTGTCAAAGTCTTATTCCAAACTCCAGGCATCAAAGTCAGTGAAACTGGCACATGTCCCTCTGCAATGTGACCTGGGAGAGGCACTTATCTTATGAACCCTCTTTCTAGCAATCTTTCCGAATATGGATAAACAATGCAAATAATGCTGAAGAGGTTATAATGAATGTGAATCTTTTAGAACTAATACAGCTGTTTTGGAGCAGAGAGAATGATTATTCTGATCATTTTCAAACTGTTAATTGCAATGGAATTTGTTTGTGCGTAACAGTATTTTATCTATTGCTACAAATTATACAAAGCATTATAGCAGCACTTATGACAGGTTTATCAATAAACCTATGGGGGAAAAAATGAAACCTGGAAAAACTGGTAGAACAGCACTGTCACAAAAATTTTTTTGAAAATACAGGTAAAACAAATTTTACTAATATGTTATTTTATCTAATATATTTAAAATATTATGTCTATATGTAATCAATATTTTAAATTTTTTAACGATGCGTTTTACATACTTTTCTACTAAGTCTCTGCGTCCTGACCTGTAAAATATATCTTAATTCAGTTCAGCTACAGTTCAAGAGCTCAGGAGCCACATGTGCCTAGGAGCTACCGTATTGGACAGCATGGATGGATATTGGGATTTATTCTCTTCTCAGTGTAAATAAATTTGTGTAGAGATAATTTCCTCTTTGATATATATATTTATACCAAAGAGGAAAGCGTGCTATTTTCTCGCTTCCCTAATTCCTTTGCATGTCCCTACCCAACATGTGTGTAATGCTTACTCTGGCATTTGGCCGTGTATCTGTCATCGGTATGTGTCACACAGAAATGTTTCTTTCCTTCTACATTGTAGCAGTGGTAAAGCAATATTTTGAGTAAAACATTTCTGACCATGCATTTTAAGTCATTTCTCCTAGAGCGATGATTCATGCAAATTGTGTGTTTTCAAGAAATTTCCAAATATTAAATAACTTCAATATGAATGATCACATTTAATTTCCATTTTACTTTCATTAAAAAGCAATGATGGATTGGAAATGCATCAGCTTTTTAGGCACGAAAAGACATGTGTTTGAATCCCAGCAAAGACAATGATATGACCTTGAGTGTGTCGCTCAGTTTTTTCCTGGGTCTCAGTATTCTAAATTAAAAAGTTGTATTAAATAATTTGTCCAAAGTCACACATTGGTAGTAATTGGTTAGGTTGACCTTTGACATTGTAAAGAGAAGTCTGGTACATACGAATAGTTTAGAAATAAATTAGTAATATAAATAACCATTTCATCAGATATCAGCTATAAAGACATGGTTTAGTGGCAAATGATCAGTAAAATGTTACCGATTTTCAAACACGGATAATGACAGGGTGAAGAAATATTCAGAAAAGACATCATAGTAAAAATTATATTTATTTTTGGAGAAAAGCAGTGAAGATAGTGATGTTAATGTGCCATCCAAATCATGAAAGAACTTGAATAAATGTATTGCCAGAAAATAACATGAAGTCTTTGGGGAAAAAAAGTGACTGGACTTTTGGGCAGCAGGATTAATACTTTCTGGAAAAGAAAGGAAGTCATATTGTGGACATAAATAACAGACTACCTATTTTAGATGGGTAGCAGGCCGCTAACGATGAAATGTTCTTTAATTCTAAACGTGATATCCACATTAGTTTTGAGACAACTGCTTTTGTGTTTGTCTTGCTTTTCCATGTTGAACATGATTGTTACATAGAATATCCATGGGATTAGAGCATTGATTTTTCTATCCATCTAGGATCTATCCATCTAAAAAATCAGCTATGGAATCACTAAAACCAAATATTTTATACATAGCAGCTCTAAGTCTAAGAATAATATCGTGAGATAGATATTATCCCATTTAATGTATAAGGAAAATAAGGCATGGAAAGGTTTACAAATTATCTCAAGTTCACACACTCCGTGTGTGATGAAGCTGGGAGAAAGACTTAAATCAATCTGACGGCAGAACTACTTTCTCCCATCTTATTAGATGTACCTCTATGTATTAGGCACTTATTATATTTGTCCTTTTGTTAAAAAAAATATATGTTTCTCTTCCTGCCTTGTTTCCATCACTGCTAACACACCAATTAAGAGGGAAAAAAAATAACATGATTCAAGGGATTATCCCATTTGAATCACTTTTCAGTTAAAAAAGAGAGAAAGGCAATCTTACCTCTTTCAGAAAAAACCTCTTCCCATTCCTCTCACACATATACCCAACTCCATGAATTGTCTATGTTATAATTATTTATTCCATACTTGCTTATTACCTTTTATCTAAAGGAGCATAATTCTTTTAAGTAAGGAGAGGATTTTCAAATATCTAATCTTGTTTCTTCCAGCTGTTATATTCTTACATTCGAAAAAGTTTTAAAATAGCCAACTCTTCTATTTGCATTTTAAAATAGGATGATAACATGATGGCAGAATTGCACATATTGTGTAAAAGATGATTGTATGTTGGCTCTTTTTATCAGGATCTGTTTGTGCAGACCAGTTGACAAAAGATGAGTGGGATAGGAGTAAAAAATGCAAGATTTAGTATTCTCAATAAACGATTACTATTTTCTATTCAGGCTCCAAAGGAAAGGGAAAGTAAGTTCTGGGTGTTTATTTTGGTTAAATTGTCAACTGCATTTGATATTTTACAAAATGAATTTAAATGTCATTCATCATAAATGCACATTTTAGATATAGTCATATAGTCATGTATATGTGTATAAATACTGGAACTGAAAAGAAAAGAAAAAATCAAACTCTTGTTCAGCATAATGAAAAGTATGAGTCATTCTTTTTCTTCCAAAGTTTGTCCTTCTCCTTTCTTCCGTATTTTAGTTAATTGCAACATCCTCCTCCTAGCCCTTTAGCTAGGAAAATATGGAATTATCATATCATTATATTTCTATATCCTTCAGTCTATCCTAGTTTCCTGAATCCTTCATGGACTTTCATGTCTTTGCACCATTTCTGTCTGCTGTTTCCTCAGCCCAGAATTTTACCTTCTTTAATTCAACGCATCCGGAGTCTTCCCTTCTATTCAAGGGAATCCGTCAGAAGGTTCTGCCTGATCTCTTCCCTCACAATTTTACATAGCAATAATATCTTCTTTTGTGTTCTCCAGATCTCTATCAGTTTCTTCAAGCACCTTGAACATTTTCTAGCTTGTTTTATCTAATAACTTGCTATGTCTCTTGTCTCTCCTTCTATAGTTTGAGGTGCCTGAGAAAGTTCAATGTGCAGCATATAAACTCAGTAACTGTTAACTGACTGATTGAATATTTGAGTGTGTTCTTCCAAAGTAGATATTAAGTGGGAATAAATAAGACAGATTTGGAGGCTGGTTTTTTTTTTACTTTATTTTTTTGAAGTAGAATTTACTATAACATCTCTAAATAGCTTTTGTACCATGTGAGCGCGCGCGCACACACGCACCCACACCCACACACTATTCAGGACAAGTGAGATTTAATTCTAAATAAAGGAATATGTATCAGGATATTTCTATTATATATAATATTACTCATTCAGCCAGTCACTAGTGAGATGATGTTTGAAAAGATTCTTGTGGAATCTACCCAAAGTCATATTGTTAGTATGTCTTTAATATTTTAAATTTTTTCTAAAGTTGAACACCTCAATTATACCATCACCTGGTTGTTCTTATGTTCAAAAAACTTTCAAGGGTAATAAATTTACAGATTGAAATGTTCATGACATATAAAATGGTAACAACTGACAATTTGAAAAAGCAAAATATCAACCTGTAAAGTAAAATATAAAGAATAAAAGAGAAAAGTTCAATGAGGACTATTGAAAATACTGGCTTTCAAATTTAAAAACAAATAGCAGATAAAGAAAACTCTTCTATGCTTCTTTAAAGACAAACAAAAAACATATACATTTCACAATATCTGATATAAATTGGAGCACCACTTGTTTAAAAATTAAAAAAAATAGAAGAATGAAATATCTTCACTGTATTTTTTTTTTCATACCTTTTCTTTTCTAAAACAGCATGTAAAGCTGTACTCCCTAACAGGGAATGTGAAGATATTCTCAGTGTCCTGGCAGATAACCCCTCCTGGTGCAACACCCAAGGAAGGGACAATTATTCTTTTCAGGCCCTGGTAGGATGATGTGAGAAATACAGCCTGGGGCTGGAACTTGGATTGGAGTAGGCATAGGTAGAATTTCCTGATACCTTTCTTGAATACTTAGAAGTGACAATAAAACACAATAGAGTGGTGGGGGGGGGGAGGGTTGTTTGTTTTGATTTTTTATTTACAAATATTTCACCTAACTGAAAATATTATACATATAGAACAACAAAGTGAGTGGAGTATTATTCCCTAAGAGTAATACGTGTAATACGGTGACTGTGTGTAATACGGTGACTATAGTTGATAACACTATTGTATAATTGCAATTAACTAAGACCTTAAATGTTATCACAACACAAAGATAAATATGGGAGGTGATGGATGTGTTAATTAGCTAGATGGGAGGAATCCTTTCACAATGTATGCTTATTATATCAAATCATCATAGTGTACACTTTAAATATCTTACAACTTCATTTGTCAATTATACCTTAATAAAGCTGAAAATAGTGTTGCGTTACATCAATTATTTTGTATCATTTTTCTTTTTAATTTTAATCACTGAGTATACATGATTCCTTAAGTCATGTAAGTATGAAATATGAAATATTTCAATAACGCATGACCTGGCATTAGGAAAAGTAGCTTTACAAAGTACCCAGTCATTCTTGTAATGAGTTTAAAATGAAGCAAAAATAAACTAAAAGCTCAATATTTGAAATATTTTTGTCATAGCCAAATGCTTAATTTCCCTCAACCAGGCAAGCATAACATCAGACCAGGGTATCATATCTCCAGTATTGCAACTATGAATGTGGTTTGTGGACCAGGACGATTGACATCACCAGGGTTTCTGTGATAAATTCAGAATCATGGGTCTCATCCCAGATCTAGTAAATAAATACTTGCATTTTCACAAGATCCCTGGTGTATCATATGCTCATTGAGAAGTCTTGGACACGTGAGTGTGGTTAGAAAGGGCATTACAGAGATCATTTGCTGACCAAACTAAAGGCGTTTGTTTCCTTGGCCCTATGCCAACTGTAATAGAAATGACTAGGGCGAGGGAATTTATTGAACACATAGGAAGAACAGAGACATCACGGAGGTTAGCTAATAAAACATATTGGAGGAACTAGCTAATAGCCATTGCTGCCAAAAACCCCTGTAGTTTTCCAAAGGCAGGCCTTGACTGGCAACTGAATTTTTATTTTTTTCAAAATTGTAATCAAGGTGATTTTTTTTTTTTTGGAATTTTGTGGATAGTTTTATTGTCTGAGAGACAGCATATCATACTCCAGATTATACATTAGACTTTCATTGGTCCTGTGATTGGCAGCCAAGTAGAAACCAGGCTTTTGGTAGAATTTCAGAGATCAGAGCATTCCATCTCATTTGCTTATTTTACATCAGAAATATATAAACACAAGGAAACTTGCTGTAATAATATCCTGTCCTTGGAATGAGAGGTAAAGGAGAAAATAAAATTCTTTGTCATTTGTCATTGCATACTAAATAGAGCCTGTCTTGGTGTTCCTTGGTGTTAAGCATTTAATGCAAATAAGGCGTGAGTCTGAATCAACATTGAAAGAATGAATGAATAAATAAATGATCAAGTAAATAAAACAACCCATTAGGGAGGATTTCAATAAATTATTCTTCTTGTAGGGACGTTTATTAAATTCTGTAAGGAATAAGAATTGCTAGATTTCTTGGAAATCCAAAGCTAGGAATATAGGGAGTCTAGTAAAAGCCTGATGATGACAAATGAAGTGAGTCCCAGACACGGAAATCCTAGTGCATGTGACTTGACACCTCTTTCACCAACATCATGCTTTCTTAAAATGTGTGTGCTACCAATCAAGTGCCTGTTCTGTCTATGTTTGTTCCAGAGTGAACCATATGGTAGTTGAATTCAGAAAATTTTAATCAATGTTCAATTCTCTCAGTGGACTCTGACTGAAGCAGACAATTGGAAACACTTCAAATTCTTAATGTAAATCCATCATATTTATAGTTTAAAAATATTTTCTCTAAGAAGTCATTGTAAATATTTCCCTTATGAAGATATATATATATATATGTATATATATATACACACACACACATTTATATTTATGTATATACACATGCTCACACACATGTACATATATACACACACATGTATACCTGATAAATATTTACATGTATACCAGGGGTGCTAAAAAAATGTATACAAGTGGGCACTTCAGTCAGCGTTACTCAAGCAGTAGTTCACTGTAGTGAGAAGTGTCTGGACACTAAGGGTAACCACTTTAAGCACCTCTTGTAATTGCAGAAGTCAAATGTGACTCGTATTCATCTTTTGTTATCGGTATATATTATTACAATTTTAATACAGTGTTTTTCCTTTCTTAAAATATGTATACATTTTTTGGCACCCTCTGTATATGTGTATATGCATATACACACATATGTGGTAAATATGTATAAATCCCTATTTTAGACAGGTTACTAACATGTATGTCCTTTATAATCCATAATCCATATCATATCACATTCTTATTATTTGTGATAAACTTAGATGTTATTTCTATTCTTCAAATTAAAGTGAAACGTACATGTTATCATACATGTAATGGTATAAGGGCATCTATAACCATAATAAGTCATCAGCTCCCTCACTCTGTGTTCTTTTAATGTCCTGTCATAGAACCTTTAACATTAAGCTGTATGTTCAGCCTGAGTCAACATGAGACACCGGTTTTGAGCAGATAGAGAAAGATAAGAGCAATAAATATTATATATTTCAGTGGTTTGGCATGGTCAATCTAAGCACTCTGGTTTTGGTGCCCCTGTAATTCTATTTGATTCTTTTTCTTAGACGACCAATGCTGCTCTTTCCGATCCTATTACCCTAGTTACTAGGTTTGTCCTTCCACCTACACAGCTTTGAGTCTTCTTAGTAACTGAATCTCTTTATGTAAAACTTTGTTAGACTACGTCATACATTCTACCACTTTATCACTTTGATACCAAGTGGCTCTGGTAGAAATAATAAAAATGATACATATTGATTAAAATTATTTATATATGTATATATACAACATTTACATATATGTCTTATATTATGGGCTTTGTACAATAGTCATAGCAACACAATCCTTTAGGCATTGTTATGTCCATGTA
>NW_017732234.1:388162-391440 GCF_001890085.2 Hipposideros armiger
GATAACTTAAATTACAGGATAAGTATATTATACCTATAAAATATTCATTTTAAATTGCAGGAGGTGAGGTTAATGAAATTGTGCTTTTAACTGGTTTAATAGTAGATTACATACAAAATCCATCACTTTACAGTGTTCCATATAATAACTATCAATGTGACAGATGCAAATTTTTTTTTTACAAATGTTTATGTGGTATGCCTGCAGACACATGGCATAAGAAGAGCATTTTGAACCACCTCTGTATGACTCCAGGTTAGATTTCCATCATCCTAAACCTTCTGGTAGATGGTGCAACATGTGAAAGTATACACTTCATAGCACTTGAATATTGCAAAAGGAACAACAGAACCCCTCAAATTAAGGCAGGCACCCCCTTTTGAGTTCTGTTTGGGTTGTAAATCTTAAAAAGTGGGGCTACCTATTGTCTTACTTTATTCTAGATTAGAAATCGCGGTTCGATTAAGCAATGGACTAGATGTGGAAGGAGGTCATGAGAGGCATTGGTTAAAGGCATTTTGACAGCAGTGAGAAATCAGAGCGACAGGCTGACTTGAGAAATACAGAAGCTCCCAAGCATATGCAGAAATGCGCTGTGTTCTAGCACAGAACATGAATGGAGGTACATAATGATGGTGATGAGTCATTAAGAAAACAATTACATTATGTGCTGTGTCCTCACTTGAGCAAGGAAGTGAAATGTACTCTCTGCTTTAGGAAGAATTTCTACCAAAAAAAAAAATTTAAAATAGATCATTGGCACCTGTTAAGACAAACTTTGGTCATCTAGAATATTCACTTACATAAAACGTGTTTTCATGATAAAAACAAATTCCCCTGACCTTTCTGNCATATCCGGGAAACTGACATTAACAAAATCCACTACTACCTTATGCAGATTTCATCAGTTCTGTGTGCACGGGTGTGTGTGAGCATACATTTAGTTCTCTGCAAGTTTGTCACATATAGATTGATGCCACCATCATCACAGTCAAGATATAAAACAATTTGATCAAAAGGAGGCCTCATGATAACCATTTATAGCCACAGCCCTCTCCTTACCTTCCTATATTCCTAATCCATGGGAACCACTAATCTTTTCTTTATAATTTTGTCATTTCACAAATGTTGTATAATTTAACTTTCTGAGACTGGCTTTTTCACTCATCATCATTCCCTTGAGATCTATCCATGTTGCTATGTGCATCAGTAGTTCATTCTTTTTCATCGTTGAGTAACATTTTATGACAAAGATGTGCTACTATTTGTTTAACTGTTTGACCAGTGAAGTACATTTGGGTCGGTTCCACTTTTTGGTTATTATGTTAATCAGCTTAACACTTTTTGGTTATTATGAATAAAGCTGCTGTAAAATTCTCATACAGGTTCTTGTGTGATCGTAAGTTTTCATATCTCTGGGATCTATGTCCAAGACTACTATTGTTGGATTGTAGTGTAAGCCCATGTTTTGTTTAGTTGTGTAAGAAACTGCCATACTTTTTTCCAGGGCCTGTGCCGTTTTGCATTCCTACCAGCGATCTGTTTTTTCCTGCATTCTTAACAGTTTACCAAATGTTATCACTATTTTTTTATGGTCATTTGGTAGGTGAGCAGTGATATCTTTTTGTTTAATTTGCTTTTCGCTAACGGCTAATGGTATTGAACACCTTTTCACATATTGTTCATGCCATTGCCTATTTTCTAATTTTTTTTCCAATTTATGAGTTTTTATATATTTTAGACACAACTCTATTGGCATATATGTAGTCTGCAAATATTTTTTTTTACAATCTGTCACTTGAGACAGTAGGATTTAAATGCTTTTTGGGGTTTATATGCTAGAGGCCGTTGCCAGTTTAGTGATATGTACAAAGGAAACAGAAAACTGTAAAAACCTTAGTTTTCTACATATACATTTACTATTCCTATCCTAGATCTCAAATATAATTCAGACTTTAAGTAATTGCTTCCCGTCTCTCCCAACCTGTTCAATTTAAACAATATATACAAACTGCTCTTGTAATTTATTACACAGAATGATAGACTTTGAAAGCAAAAACATTATACTAATCATATATTCTATTTAAACCTTAGGAAGCCATTTAAAATTTGTAAAATTAAACATTTTAATAGAAAATACATTGAACAAGTTATCTAGATTTCACTGTTATAAATTATTCAAAATAATTTATGTGATTAAGTTAAACATATAATACATAGGTATATACTGCTATTGAATATTGGTGTTCATTTATCATATACTTGTGGCATATTTCTGCCTGCTTTTGTAATGGAAACATGTTTGGGCTCAATTGTTATTACTAAATATTCATTTTGATGAGTCCATTTTGATTTTTTTGTGTTAGTAAGCAACATAGTAAAAGAAATCCAAATACAGTATCTCTTCCTTCTGAAATGCAATTAAAATTATTCTTAACTAGGGATTGAGTTGATGACTTAATGTTATTTTTTTCTGAGTTGTGAAGTTCTGCTGTTCCTAGGAAGAGGGAGACCCTACCACATGTAGCACATGACAAGGATTTCATAAAACTGGCTCCTGATGTGTAGAAGGGATGGAGATAAATTTCCCCACAGACAGCCTAACTATTTAGTTGCTGCTAAGTATTTTTTCAAACTTGATTTAAAGAACCTGGCTCTGTATGCATCCAACATTGATTGATGACGGCATATATAATACAGAGATAAATCTGCATATTATTTTCTGGAAATCCAGTCTTGATTTTCACAGACAAAACTAACTAGTTAGTTAATTTGGCACTTAGCGTGAAAGGATAAATAAAATGAGAACTCTACCTGCAAAACACCTTCTACTCTATTCTCCTTGTTATTTCCCTACTAAATAGTAGGTATTTTTTACTTCAGGTGCTTCCTTTTGAGTGCATGAAAGAAGTCACAAACTTTAATTTGGAGAGTGGCTGTGAGGTTGATGTGAAAAGGCTCCTGATTCTTTGTTAGTCCCATCCCCATTCTCCACAATGGCCCCCTCTAGGTCAAATCCCCACTCATTAGCTTACCGTGTATCACACAGGATAGGTGATCAAGTCTTGGCAGAAGGATAATATGTTCTGGGGTGAATCCTTCAATCTCGTTATATACTTTTCATTTTATAGGCCTGAAGAGAGAGATCACGGTCCAACACACAGAAAGCCTTGCCTAAACTTCTCATGATAAATAACACAATCCTGCTCAAAGGTTTTGCTCTTTCAATTAAAGTAAAAAACCCATGCCTTTTAAATGAATAGGCACATGAGGATTTT
>NW_017732234.1:397090-398209 GCF_001890085.2 Hipposideros armiger
ATGTATACATGAAGAGTTAACCTATGTAGGTTAAAATGCTGGCATTTTTTGCAAATTTGGTAAGTGCTATTTAAGATTTTATAAACAAACAAACAAAAAGACCACACATAAGTAGCTGGAACATGATATGGCAAGTAGGGAGGAGCTGAATCAGTGTCTGCTGCTTTTGTAAACATTAGAAGTAAACAAAATTATACATATACATTATATGTGGTTTTTCTCGCTGAAAATCATATCAGGGCTTTTGTTATACTAGTTTTCACTAAGTACTCTTAAAGGTTAGAAAATAGCTACTTTACAGATAAATCTGTAACTTTTCAATATCTCAAAAATATTTGATTTATTTTCCATTAATGTTTCCAAAATTTTTCCCATGCTAGTATAATAGGTGTCATATTAGCCTCTTCCACTTGTTTCAACGCATCACCCATGCTACACCAGATATTATAATAAAATTATATGTGGTTATATAAATTGGTCATATAAATTAACTACTTATAATAATTCTACAATATATACATATTTGTTTCTATAAATACAAAACACACACACACACAATCCCTGAGTGCCAGGCTAATTGAAAACCGCTAATATATAAAGCAGCATTTAGCAAAATTAACCTGTATGAGAATCTCCTGGAGGACTTATTAAAATACAGATTGCTAGGTTTTGATTCAGTATACCTGAAGTGTGGCCCAGGAATTTGCATTTCTAAAAAGATGATGCTACACTCAGAAAACCGATGCTCTTGGAAACCAGAATCAAAATATATTTCCTTTAAAAATTTATTATTTTAAACCTGTCAAACATTCAATTTTTCTTTAGCTAGCTTTTTATTTTAAAGCAGTTAGGCAAAATCTGTTCCTAAATGTTCTGCTATAATTTATAACACATCACTTGTGGTGAACTTGTGTCACTTTAATATAGAAACAATAGAATGATGAAAATAAAAGCTGGAAATATTCAGTTATTTTAATTCTCTTACACATGACAAAATTGGTGCTGTTAATAGAGTTTCATTTCCATTGAATTTTACTATTTATCAAAAATAAACACCAGAATAATAAGAATGCATACTTAATTTTATGCATAACTGACTTTTCCTTCTTCAAATAATTT
>NW_017732234.1:399666-401061 GCF_001890085.2 Hipposideros armiger
AGCTCTTCTTTACCTGCTTGTGATACAATACTCATTTTAATTCTCATTTTGCTAGCTGCTCACTTTGCTTTCTCCTCTGTTTGTAGGCTTGCCTTTTTATTCCAGGTCCCAATCTTTTATTATTGTTATCTCAACTATGATTCAGATTATTTCTATAGTCTGCCCTTATAAGATGCTACTGATCGACTTTGGCCACAGAATCTTGGTGCCAGCATTCACTGTTGATGTTTTGTTCAAGTTAATTTCTGTCCTGTGAGCTGGAACTGTTCAGTGGCGTTGATGACACCACTCTGGGGAGGATCGTACTATGTTCATACAATTAATTAGTCTTGGTTCAGCATGTTCTGAGACAAGAAATTTGCCAAAACAACATTTATCCAGATGCACTCATTTTTAGGGGCAAGGTTGGAAAATATATTTTCCACTCTGTTTTTCATAAGTGCTCACTTCACTGAGTTAAATCCTTAAGCCATGATTTGATTTTTATTGGTTTTTAGTTGCCAGTATAGAATTATAAACGCTGGTGCCAATGTTGAAAGACTTTCCTAATCTTAACTGGAAGTCAAGAGCCGCCAAACATTTCAATTTCACCAGAGAAGGAAAAGGCTCAAAAAACCTCACAGATGGTGAGATAGTATCACAGAAAACTCACAGATACTGTATAGTTATTGACTACATGCATATTCTAGATTCTGGAGTTCCTGAGGGATAGCTGGATCTTAAAAAGGGAAATTTTGCTAAGAGAATTGGTAAAATAGAGGTTTGATTTCTGAACTGAAGGAAAACATCCCATCAAAAAAAATGTAACTTAAATGGGGAAAAATAATGGAATGGACTCGAGAGCTATAAGCTACAAAATATATTACGAATGCAGTCGTACTTAATGTACATTTAGATACAGAATTAACCTTATTTTTCTGATTTCTATCTTGCAGTTTGAAATATGTGCCTTTTTTTAAAGCACTTTTAAAAAAATTATAATCAAATTAAATAGCGATTTCAGTCAGCTGGACCTCAGTATGTACTGGATTTAATTTAAGGATGATTAACCTCCACCCCATAATTTCATTTCTTAACCTTTCTAATTAATTCCCACACACTGACTAGAAATCGGCCCTTCTGATTATATATCTTTTTGCCTTTATTTTTTTCTCTCCTTTTGGTGGTGTGCTCTCAACCACAGAAAAGGGTTGGGGTGCTCTGTAAGAATTTGCAAATTTCCCAGAGGTGGCCCTGAATCACACTGGTCTGCCCATCCAAGTAATAGTAGAATGATTTTTTTCTTTTTCTTTTTTGATGGTGATAAAACTGTAATGGTATATTCAAATGTACATATAAGAGTTTAATCATTCATAATGTGCCTGAATTATCTTCCAAGATAAATGTGTGTGTGTG
>NW_017732234.1:404776-408472 GCF_001890085.2 Hipposideros armiger
AAAAAAAAACAGAAGAGGAGGCAACACTTCTAAACTCATTTTACAAGACCAGCATTACCCTGATACCAAAACCAGATAAGGACACTACAAGAAAATAAAATTTTACGTCCATATCCCTGATGAACATAGATGAAAAATCAACAAAGTATCAGCAAACCAAATTCAAAGTCCTTTAAAAGGATCATGTGTCCAGATCAAATGTGATTTATTCAAGGGCTGCAAGGATGGCACAGCATCCACAAATCAGTCAATGTGATACATTAACAAAATGAAGCATGGAAATCATATAATCATCTTAATAAATGCATTAAAAGACATTTGACAAAATTTAACATTCACTCATAATAAAAAGCTCTCAACAATGTGAGCATAGCGGGAATGAACCTCCGCATAGTCAAGACCATGATGACAAGCCCACAACTCATGCATTCAGTGGTGAAAAGCTGAAATATTTTCTGTTCAGTTCAGGAACAGGACAAGGATACACACTGTCCATTATTATTCAACATAGCATTGGAAGTCTGATCCAGGGCAATTAGGCAAGAAAATAAAAAGGGATTCATATTGGAAAGAAAGAAGTAAAACTGTTTACAGATAACATGATTTTTTACATACAGAAAACCTTAAAGATGCCACTAAAAAAGTGTTTAGAACTAATAAATGAATGAAGTAAGTGTGTAGGGTGCAAAATCAATATATAGAAATCTGTTGCATTTTTATACACTAATAAAAAATACAAAGAAATTAAAAACAATTCCATTAACAATTTCATCAAAAAGAATAAAATAACTAGGAATAAATGTAATCAAGGAAGTGAAAGACCTGTAAGATAATTATGAAAAAATAAATGAAGAAGACATAAATAGATATTGCATGCTCATAGATTGAAATAATTAATATTGTTAAAAATCCATATCATTCAAAGCAATCTACAGATTCAGTCGAATCCCTGTCAAAATTCTAATGGCTGGTGGTGAGCACACAATGTGATATATAGAAGATGTATTGCAGAATTGTACACCTGAAGCCTATGTAACTTTACTAACAGTTGTCACCCCAATAAACTTTAATTTAAAAAAATCTAATATCATTTTTTCACAGAAATAGGAAAAAACAATCCGAAAATTTGTATGAAACTACAAGTCGCTGAACAATTTCTTGAGAAAGAAGTACAAAGCTAGAAGCATCATGCTCCTTAATTTCAAACTATATCACAAAACGTTAGTAATCAAAAGGTATTGTACTGGAATAAAAAAAAACATACATAAACAGAAGCATAGATTAAGGAACAGAATAGAGCCGAGAAATAAATCCACACATATATGATCAACTGGTTTATGACAAAGTTGCCAAGACTAAACAGTGGGGAAAGCATAGTCTCTTCAATAAATGGTCTTGGGAAAACTGGACAGCCACATGAAAGGAAATAAAATGGATGACCATCTTATATCATACATGAAAATTAACTCAGAGTAGATTAAAGATGTGAATATAAGACCTGAAACCATACAAAATCCTAATAACAAAAAAGTGGTGCTAAGCTTCTTCACATTGCTTATGGCAATGATTTTTTTGGATTTGACCCCAAAATTAAGGCAACAAAAGCAGAAATAAGCAAGTGGGATTACATCTAACTAAAAAAAACAAAGCAAAACAAAACAAAAAAACAAAAAAGAAACTTCTGCATAGCAGAGGATGCTATCAGCAAAATAAAAAGGCAACCTACTGAATGCAAAAAAGCATTTGTAAATCATGTTGACATAAGGTTAATATTTAAAATTCATAAAGAACTAATATAATTCAATACCAAAAAGCCAAACAATCCAAATAAAATAGGGGCAGAAGACCTGAATTGACATTTTTTCAAAGAAGGTATAGAGATGACCTACAAGTATATGAGTAGATGCTCAACATCACTAATCATGAGTGAATTGCAAATCATGAATTGCAAATCAAAACCACAATTAGATATTGCCTCACACCTGTCAGAATAGCTATTATCAAAAAGACATAAAATAAAGAGTGTTGGAAAGGATGATGAGGAAAGGAAACCTTGTGCACTGTTGGCAGAAATGTAAATTGGTGCAGCCACTATGGAAAACAGTACGGAGGCTCCTCAATAGTTAAAAATAGATCCAGCAATTCCACTTTTGGGTATTTATTTGAAGAACATGAAAACACTAACTTGAAAAGATATGTACATCCCATGTTCATTGTAGCATTATTTACAATAATCAAGAGATGGAAACAACATCAGTCTTCAATGACAGATGAATGGGTAAAGAAAATGTGGCATGCACACACACATTGGAATACTACTGAGCCATGAAAAAAAGAATGCAATATGCCATTTGCGACAACATGGATGGATCCTGAGGGCATTTTTCTAAGTAAGATATCTCAAACAGAGACAGACAAATCCAGTCTGTTATCACTTATATTTGGAATCTAAAACAAAAACAAAAACAAGTTTATAGAGAACAGATTGGTGTTGCTACAGTCAGGGGTTGGGGTGCAGGCAAAATGGGTGAAGGGAGTGCAAATGTACACTTTCAGTTATAAAATAAATAAGTCCTGGGGATGTAATGCACAGCACAATGACTATAGTTAATAATACTGTGTTGCATATATGAATGGTGCTAAGAAAGTAAATCTTAAAAGTTCTCATCACAAGGAAAAAAATTCTCTATGTATGGTGATAGATGTTAACTATACCTATTGTGATAGTTTTGTATTATATACAAATATCCAATCATTATATGGTACAAATGATACTAATATAGTGTACACTAATTATACCTCATTTAGAAATTTACATTTATTTAATAAGCAAGTTAACTTTTGAGATTTGTACTATAAAAAAGAATGTACCAAGACATGACTTTTTTTTTTTTGATTGGGGAACAGTGTGTCTTTCCAGGACCCATCAGCTCCAAGTCAAGTAGCTGTTTTCAATCTAGTTATGGAGGGCGTGTCTCAGTAGCCCATGTGGGGATCATACCAGTAACCTTGGTGTTATGAGCACTGCTCTCTAACCAACTGAGCTAACCAGCTACCCCCAACATGACATATTTAATAATACTTATTGAATCAGTGTTTCTGTGTTGGCATTATTTAAACAAACGTAGAAAATATTTCCATTATAGGAAACAGTTCCATCAATTATGGACCATCTATGCTGTGAAATATTATCTAGCTACTAAATTTTAAAAATATAATCATTAATTGTTTTTTAAGTATAGTCATTAAAAATAATTCCTTTGAAACAAATACACATTAAAGAAATACAGTAGTGCCAGTAATCCTATTAGTATGATTATATTTTTGTAAAAGCATATAAAAACCAAAACAAATACAGAAGGTGCAAAAAATGTTTATACATTTTAAGACAGGAAAAAACTTTATTCATTGTAATACTCAATATATATGGATAACAAAAGATGAATACAAGTCACGTTTGACTTCTGCTATTACAAGAGGTGCTCAAAGTGGTTACCATCAGGTCCAGACACTTCTGATTACAGGGAACTACTCCTTAAGCATAATAACATCTCTTAAAATGTGTATACATCTTTTTGGGCCCCCTCAGTATACTCATAATAGGTTCAAAACCTATATGGTGACAGGGTCATAGAGATCACTAAAACTGTTTATATATTTTATTTAATAATGATCACCTCTGGTGGTATGAGGAAT
>NW_017732234.1:409702-430345 GCF_001890085.2 Hipposideros armiger
CACAGCAGCCCAGCTCCAGGTTGAGCTGTTGTTCAGCATCTTAGCTGTGGAGGGCAGTGTCACTGGCCCTCATAAATGGGATCCGAACCGGGGCCCTCTGGTGTCCCAAGCCAGTTCTTAACCATCTTGCCACCCGGCCAGCCCCCAAGCAATGTTTTGATATTGATGATTATTTCAATTTGGTGTATCCCTGCATGCTCCCATTCATATATCTAGAGGACTTCAGTTAAGCATTAATGCTACTGTTTGACCTGGTCATGAAACTTTGTTACTCTTTTCCTGTTTGCTTATTTTGTATAAAGTTTATCAAGATATGAATAATGTGTGTGTGTGTGTGTATGTGAGAGACAGTCATATATATATATATATATATATATATATATATATATATGACATTATAAAATAAAATTTAAAAAAGTCTCAAAATTAAACATATATTAATTATATAAATTCTTAATTAAGATGTTATTTTTCATGGTTCAATTCTGTGCTCTCTTCTCTGAGAGGGATCGTTCACAATTTTGTGACTAATAGCCACCATGTGATGATTTTTCCCTAACATTCATTTTCCTACAAATATTTCTATAGTGAACATAAGACATAAGTATGTGGCTGCCATCTGAGCCTCTTCATTGGATGACCTACAGACACATAAATCTCAACATACTTAACATCAAAACAATATTTTTCTTCAGTGTTTCCGGTTTTAATAAATTGTACCAATATCTATACACATGGCCACTCTAGTATGCTGGACAGTTTTATTAACTTGTCCTCTATTCACTGCCTAGATACAGCCAATAAAAGCATATGCTATGTCCACAGCCTCATTTAATATCAACCATTGGCTCACATTTTTCTTGCTGTAAAGTACAATGCATTATTAAGGCATGAATTAATCTGGAGGCTTATCTGTCTAGTCTCAGCATGAACAATTTATTGACCTCACATATTTTCCTGAACTATAGATACCATTATACCAGTTCCTGCAATTTCCTTTCACAATGTAACACACTGTACTTATTTAATTTGTTTATCTCACCCGGTCTAATGCACTATCACCCTTCACTTTGCATGGTTCCTGACACAACTCCTGATATACAGTGTTTTCTCAATGTGTATTTGATGAATATATGAATAAAGGAAGTAAGGTTATGAATATAATCATGAGAGTAACTAGTAGTGATCTGCCAGTTTGACTCTAAGCTTCTTGTTTCATAAATAAAAGGTCATATTATCAATGATATATTTGGCATTATTTCAAGAAACATTTCAGACTTTTAAAAATATTTAAACACATTCAGTAATTTATTAAATTTTTGCTCAAATTGTTATTTGCTAGCTTTCAGTAATATGAAGGAAAACATTGTCAACAGCATCACTCCTATAGTTAAAATCTTTCCTTAGCACTAAATTTGTAAATATCCTTAAAATAAAGCAAAACCGTTTAGTAAAAGCACCATGACAGAAAATCAAGACAAAAATTTTCTAGCATCAACTGCAACTAGGTATATATGACTTTTTCCAAATACACATGTTCAGAAAAACAAAGCCCCTTTTGTAGAGCACAGTTCCAAACCATTTTTTAAAATTCACTTTATGTAAAACAATGTGCATAATGTATACCTGAATACACTTTTAATTCAATACTAAAATATTGTATAATTTAGTCACTAGGATTTTATACCTCTGTTCCATGCTGCCTTATGTAACTATTCATCCAAGTTACTTGCATTGTAATGATGGGTTAAGAAATATTTTTGTTCCAGATCAGGAATCAGCAAACAGCGACTCACAGGGTAAACCTGAAGCTGAGGGTCCTTATGACTTTGAATAAATTTAATTTTAAACCCTAGTGTTTCCTTCTCTCCCTCTCTCTCTCTCTCTCTCTCTCTCTCTCTCTCTTCTGTCTCCCCCACTTAGAGACCTAGCTTTTCCCTGGGATTATCAGTAACCCCTGAAGCAGAGGAAGGCAGTAACCCAGGCCTGACCAATGGGCACATAGTTGGGAACCTTGGTAGGCTAAAGATAACACCTTGAGATAAATTATGTTTCAGTTCCTGAGCCCTAAAGTGGAACGACCCCCCCCCCCCCCCCCCCGGCTATCCTCCTGTGAGACTGGACAGAGGGACGCTGGGAAAGATCTCAGAGCTTTCCTTAAGACCTGACGAAATGATTTATTACTCTGACCTCATCTCTGGCCAGTAGGCTCCCAGCACCACCCCAAACCTCCTAGTGATTTTGTCCTATATAATCTGTAACCTACACACCATTGGGGAATTCGCCATTTTGAGCATTAGCTTCTTGTTGTGGATGGTGCCATTCCTCATAAATAGCCAATATTTCTCCACTGCAATTCTCGGTGTTTAGTGTTTGGCTTTGCTAACGGATTGATGTCTGTCTATAACAAACCTAGCTAGCAGCTTCTTCTTTTTTAAAAATGACCTATGACCTAACAGTGATTTGCTTTTTAAAGTGTTGTGTTGGAAAAGCAAAATAAAATAAAAAAATTGAATAAGATTATCAACAGAAGCTTATGGCATGCAAATCCTAAAATATTTACTATCTGACCCTTTAAAGAAAAATAAAAATTGCTAAACTCTTTCTAAAACAAATTGTAAATTCACCACACTTCACGTTTATTTTCCAAAACTTTACACCACCACCCCCCAAAAAATAATAATAATCATTTTTCACACAATTAAGAGAAAGATTGTAAATATCTTCAGGCTTCGTTGTGAGTCTCAACTATGCCACAGTTTTTAAATAGCAAATATTTGTCACCCGACTCAGTATGATGCGGGCATGTGACTATGGGTGAGCTACTTACTTGGTCTGAGCCTTGTTTTCCTCATCTGTAGCATGAGGATAACAGCAGTAAGCCTGGAGTGGCATTTTAAAGTTTATTGAAATAAAATAAGCAAATGACAATACAGTGATTCACACATTGTAGCTCATCAATACCAGTTTTGCTTCCTCATTTTCCATTGATTCATTTTATATGTTCATGTAAATTGGACATATAGTAATACAACTATAAAAATTAGAACTTTAGCAACAGGAATGAGCAAAAACAGCATCTATATTAAAATTCAAAAATAAAAATTTCTTGCCCATGAAAAATATAATTGTTTTTATTATATTAATTTCAAAATTGATTGCATGACTGATGTTCAGTGTTTGATTTGTAATGGTAACAGTGCAATATTTTAAAATTATTTTGGTTAATAAATCCATATACATCAGGGACATAAAGTTACCTATAGATTTAGTCACTTATTAATATAGAAAATTTTTCTCCCTCAGTGTTTTAGTCATTGCTGTGTATTGAATAATAATTAATGACAATAATTGTTCACAAATTGTTAAATACTTACATAGTAGTTCCATGCCTTATAGAATACTTTTCATGCATTATTGCATTTAATCTCAAAAATCCTTTGAATTAAGTAGTATTACCCTCATTTCAAAGATGAGAGAACTGAAGCTTAGCAAGTATAAGTGATTTGCCCTAAATCTCATAGCTATTAACTGATTGAGTTAGAATTCAAACCAAAGCAGTCTGACCCACAGCCTTTGCTCTTAACCACCGTATCCAACCATTGCTGAAATAATAGCAACATGCCATCAGTAAATTTGAAGTTGTTATTGAAGCTCATCACCTATTTTAGATGCTCAACTGATTTTAATACTTTGGATATAGGATATGAGAAAATTTAGAGGAAAAAGATGTATAGCATTTGAAATGATTCTAGGTCTATTGAGAAGACTGAAACAGTTCAGAATACACAACCATAAAAGATGATCGTAGTATAAAAGGAAGAGGTGTTTTGTTATTGTTCTCTGTTTGTTTGTTTTATTGAGGTGTAATTGACATGTAACATTGTGTAAGTTTCACATGTACACCATGTTGATCAAATACACTTATATATTGCAATGTAATTATCACCATAGTGTTATCTAATACCTCTATCACTTCACATAATTATAATTTTTCTTTCATGGTGAGAACATTTAAAATCTTGTCTCTTAGCAACTTCGATGTTTATAATACAGTATTTTGGGCTATAATCTCTATGTGGTGCATTAGATCTCCAGGAACTATTTATCTACTAGTTACAGGTTTAAACCCTTTAACATCTTCCCAATTGTCCCATTTCCATGCCTTTGGTCACCGCCATTCTACTCTCTGCTTTCACCTGTACAGCTTTTTCAGATTCCATGTATAAGTGATGTCATCCAGTGTTTGTCTTTTTCTATCTGGCTTATTTCACTTAGCATAATACCCTCAAGGTCCATCCATGTTGTTGCAAATGGCAGAATTTCATTCTTTCTCATGGCTGAATAATATTTTCTTATATATAAAGTCATTCTGTGCTTGATGTATGTTGTGACAAATGCGTCCTTAGGCAATTTTGTCCTTGTGCAAACATCATAGAGGTGCACTTACACAAAACTAGATGGAATAACCTATGTTCATATAAGAAAGTCCAAACCTGGAGATGATTTTTATAATATTTTATTTGAGCCAAACTCATGGCATTGCCAGGAAGCAAGATCTCAAAGGCTTAGGAGAATGCCAGTTTACAGTTTATTTTATGCATTTGAAATTAAGGAGGAAATTACAAGATGACATGGAGGCGGAAGGTGGAAGTTGGATTACAGGATAGTTAACATTACGTGCTCTCTTGAGGGTGGTTACAGCCTTAAGAAGTCTGGAAAGGATTCCTTCTGACAGATCAAAGGTGTGTTCTTGTTCTGGATGAACAAGAACAATGGACAGGGCTGGCTTAAGGTGAAGATAAACCTTTTACTAAAACAGTTACATATCTGGGGCATGACAACCCGCCACGATCTTGCTCAGTTGGGAATTTATGATCAGATCACCTTGTGAGATTGCTTTCATTCAAGGGACTTGTCAGTTTTATTACAGAACCCCTTTTTCATCCACACCTGCTATACACCTAGGCTATATGATATGCCCTATTGATATGATGGAGACAAATTATTTTTTCCCTCTACCCTTCTGGGTTCCTGATTGAGACATCTTGGTAATAAAAGAGAGCTTAACAGGAGGAAAACAAACAAAAGTTTAAAAACTGAGTAACTCCTCAAATGGGCTGAAGCTATCACCCTAAACTACCATCTTCAGTTGAAGACAAAAGAAGATATTGGGGAAGGGGAGTCAATTATAGGAGGTGACCCAGAAGAACACGATAAAGGAGAGTAAGGTTGTGATGCTGATTTCAGTCATTTTCACCTGCTTTGATAAGAAAGTTTCTAGATACAAGGTAATATCCCTCTTCCTGGTATAGGAAGGAGATGCCATTATAAATGGAGATTTCCCTTACAAATGTAAATGTATTTTACAAAGGGTAACTTCTACTTTGTTTTCAGAGCTTCACCTATGTCTGCTGTTTCTTAAAATTAACCAGTTTAAAATAATCCTTATGCCAAAGAGACAAGTTTTGGAGTGACAAATTCTGTTCCCCTACAGCTCCTGGGATACAAAACTGGATAGCATGTTACTGTACTGAACACTGTAGGCAGTTGTAACACAATGGTATTTGTGTAATGCATTGTGATACAAGGTTGGGGGGGTCACAACTTCACTAGGCAACAGAAAATTTTTAGCTTCATTATAATCCTATGGGAGCACTGTACATGCATGGTCAATCATTAACTAAAATGTCCTATGTGGCACATCACTGTATACCACAGCAGTGTCCATTCATCCCTTGAAGTGAAGTTTATTTTTAAAGGATGGATAGTAGGATGTGATTTTAGGCATTTGGGCATAAACAACAAGACCAAGTGTCTATTTTAAATTTCTTATTTTATGTGGAGGAGTTGGATTTTCAAATGTCCACATTAAACCATTAGAACTTTTCTGTAAATATATTTATCCAACAAATTCCTGCTGTGTTAGGAATTTATGATCAGATCAACTTGTGAGGTTACTTTCCATAGAATTCCTTGTTTCAAAAACAAACAAACAAACAAACAAACAAGCAAACAAGCATTTAACCCAGTAAATTTGAAGATCTGATTTGCTTTATTAAGCTGTTCATGAATTAGACAGCAACTAGAGGGGTGTTCCCAAGGGTTTTACAAAACGGAATGTTTTTATAGAAAGAAGGGTGGGGCAATGGAGCCATTAATAAAAGAAAATAAATGATTGTTTTTGAACTGGGACATTTCTTTTGGGGGAGAAACAGAAAGGGAAGACTTTTTATCATGCAGATTGCCTCTTCTTTCTATGGGGAGAAGGAAGGGGTGGAGAGGGCCCAGGTGACAGATTGATTTACTGGTACTGGACCAAAAAATTCCAGACTAATTGATTAAAATGATATATCTGGGAGAGGCTGAAACTGCAATTAGACCAAGTATTAAATCTGTTTGGTATCATGCAGTTTTACAACAGGTGACACCATTTTGGGCCTTTGCTTTTCTCTTTAATACTAGTAATAGAATTATTTATGGATTATATAAAAATATTGAAACTATTAGTCTGCTGTTTTAATTTTCTTCCTTATAGAAGCAGCAGGGTCAAAAGTCGCTCCTGGTGTGCATATAAATTAATATTAGTAGTTTCTAGAGTATAGTACCCATTTTCCAGACCCGTAAGGGAATTCAGCACATGTCATTTTTTGGTGCTAACAAATGGTTTCCCGGTTAGGGGAGTTCCTCAGGCCTGAAGCAATACCAGAGTATTTTGAAGCATGAGTTCTATTCAGTTTTTTTCTTTTTTCTTTCTCTTGCTTCAGTGCATGCTTAGATATTGCCGCAAAAATTATGATAATTCTATAAACTGTTTCAGTAAAAGATTAATTTCATGCAGAGCAAAATAAATGGCTTTCCATGACTCCCATTTTATTTAAAAACATAGCAACAACAATTGCAAAAATTACCAGTATCCTTCTCACCATTCCCTGGCTGTAACTTGTGCCATTCTTTGAATCAAAGGACCAATAACACTTTATTTCTTAATTAAAGACAGTAAACTATTTTATGAGGCACTTAACATAACCATTGTATTCAGGAATAACATTAATATTGTAACAAGTGCAATCCTTCTCAGTTCTAATTCAAAAGCCCATGAGAAACAAATAAAATAATATAAAAACATTAGGAGTACAGGGATTTAGTTATATAGTTTGGAATGAGGCACTTGGCAACTAAAGTTTAAATCAAATGGATTGCACAAATATAAAGTCTACTCAAGAGGGAACTGCAATAATATATTTATTTTTTAGTTCTTAATGTTATGAGTAAAGATCTAAACTAATTTTCTTCTGTTGCTGTCTTGGTTAATCAGTGGAGTTTGGAGTATAATACTCTAAGTAGATGATGAAAAATATATTATTCTTTAGCCTATTATTGTTATGTATCAACCAAAAAAATAGAGCCATCTTAATGTAATAATTTTGGTATTCTCAAATTTAAGATGATGGAATAACGTTTCATTAGACATAGAGTATTTATTTAAAAGAAGAAGATTAAATTTTTATCTCAATGATAATTCAAGCTTTCAGAAATGTTTAAGTCTAATTTCAGTAGTTTTACTACATTCCTAGTTATCACTGGAACACAATAAATTATCAGCAAAATATCCTAAGAGATACAGAAAGGAGACAGTTTTCAGTGAACAGTTTACAAACCATAGACACAGCCTTCTGTGAAAACAGAAAGTATGTTCCACCAACACAAGGGGAGGCCATCTTTTATAGAGATAGTTTCTTCCCAAGTTCCAAATTGTTCCACTTTATGCAAATGAGGTTTCCAAATTGTGGTGTACTGATTGGTTTAAATCATGCAGTTCTGTTTGATCAGTACAGATGCAGATGAGTATATACTTTGTGCAGTTCTAATTGGATGAGGCAGGTCTCAGTCCTTTGGTTGAAAGGCTGAATCATGAACTTCCATGAAGTAGTTAACTTAGAGGGTGTAAACAGGCAGTGGCATACATAGTACAGGAGATTGAAAACCCTGTGGCTTTTCCTGAAATTCAGAGAGCATAAAAGGCCTCTGTCAGCAATAGCCACTAAACTCGATTATGATTTTGGACCCAGTTAACCACGAGCAGTCCATTTGACAGACACATTTCTTATCAGGGTTCAGAAATGAAGATTAAAATTTCCATAAAACTCATCTTTTTTTTTGTATGTTTTCTCTTTTTTGTTGCCTCTGTCTTAATTTTATAATTGGAGGAGTTAAAAATGTATTAATTAGAGATTCACTTAAATCACTTGCTTAGTATGTTTCTTCTACTCTAGAATATAAGATGTATTCTTATATATTTAGTTCACTAGTATTAGTTCCTAAATATTGGGTGTTGGAAAAGTCAACATATTTTTGCAACAAAAAACATAGAAAAAATATGTCGTGACTTTTCCTACAACCCAATAGTATCTGAAACAATATATGTTTGTTATCTAAAATATGAATAAACAAAATGATGGATAAAATGAAGTAGAAATAGTTGGTGATTCTCTTTAGAAAATTATTACCAAGGATAATTGTACCAATTATATAGGAGGAGATACAAAGAAGAAAATGTATAATATACATCAATTTTAGTAATAAAATCTCATAATTACTATTTTGAGTACATGTTAAGTATATGAAACTTAAAATATTTGAATAACTAAGTAAATATATATTTTTAAATAAAATTACTATTAAAAATAAAATTCCATTTTATGCTATCTATACTAGTTTGAAGGGAGAAAGATGATGGCATGATAATAACAAAATTTTCAAATGGCCTGTGGAGGATGCTGACTTGAGTGAGCGTAATAATTACCAGATAGAATAAATAAACTCAAAGGATAGTGCTGATATAGAAACTTGTAGTATGCAGGGAATACAGAAATTCATACTATCAAAGATATATATTAGAAAAAGAAACATCTAAAGTACATACTCTAAGATTTTAGGGAATGAGGGAAGAAAAACAAGTAAAGCTTAAAGCAAATGAAAATAAATAATATAGAGCAGAATTCAATTTAATTGAACATATAAAGTCAATAGAGAAAATCCACATAATCAAAAGCTGATTCCTTGAACACATTAATAAATTGGTAAATCTCTAGCCAGGCTAAGCAAGAAAAAAGAAGACACAAATTACCAATATTTGAAATGAAAGGAGATTATCACTACTGATCTTCTGCAAACTAAAAGGAATACTACAAAACACTCTGTTTCAAAATTTAGTAACTTAGATCAAATGGACCAATACCTTGAAAGACACAAACTACCACAACTCCCATAATGAGAAATAGATGATCTGAATAAGCCATATGTAGTATAGACATTGAATCAATAATCATTAACCTTCTGAAAAAGAAATAGCCTGACACTGATGATTTCATTGGTGAATTTTGCCAAACACAAAGGAAAAAAATAATACCAATTCTTTACAATCTTTTTTAGAAAATAGAAGAAAGAGACCATATTATACTTTGCTCAGTGTGGTCAGAATGACCCTATCACCAAAAACCAGAAAATGTCATCACCAGATAGAAAAACTACTGACCAAATCTTTGATTTATACAGATGTCAACCCCCTTAGCAAAATATTATCGAGTCAAATCCAATATGTATAGAAATAATGATACACCAACAGCAAGGATGATTTATTTCAGGTATGCAAGGCAATTTCAGCAATTGAAATTAATCAATGCATTGCATCAACAGACTATGGGGGGGGGGGATATATATATATGCCTTTCAATTGCTACAGAAAGAACATTTGATAAAATTTAACATCCAGAAAATGGGAGTACAGGGAAATTTCCTCCACTTGATAAAGAACATTCATAAAAATCCTACAGGTAATATCAAACTTAGTGATGAGAAACTGGGAAGTTTTCCCTTATTTGAGAAAAAGGCAAGTATATACATTCTCACCACTGCTATTCAGCATCATACCAGAAGGCATAGAAAGTGAATAAAGGAAATAAAGGTATATAAATTGAATAAGAAAAATTAAACCTTATCATTCCTCACAGATGACATTATTGTCTATGAATAAAGGTTCACAAATAAATAATCTCCTGGAACTAAAAATCAATTAGTATAGGGTCACAAGATACAAGTTTAATGTACCAAATGAATTTTTTTCCTAGATACAAACAATGAACAGTTGGAATTGGAAATTAAAAGGCAATGCAATTTAAATTGGCACCAAAAAAAAAAAAAAGGAATGTATACATTTAACAAAATATGCACATGAGCTGTATGAGGAAAACTATAAAACTCTAATTAAAAAATCAAAGAATATATAAGTAAATGGACATGTGTTCTATGTTTGTGAATAGGAGGATAATATTGTAAATATGTCAGTTCTTCCCAGCTTGGTCTATAGACTCAATGCAATGTAAATCTAAATCCCAGTGAGTTATTTTTTGTATATTGACAAACTGATTCTGAAGTTTATATAGAAAAGCAGAAGTCCCCAAGAGCAGCCAACACGATACTGAAGAATAAGATCAATGTCAGAGGATTCACACTATTCAATTTCAAAATTATTGTAAAGCTACAATAATTAAGACTGCTTGGTTGTGGTGAAAGAAGGGTCACATTGATCAATGGAACAGAATATAGAGCCCAAGAACACATCCGCAGATATAGTCCCCTGATCTTAGAAAGGGAGCAGAGACAGTTGAATGGGGAAAGGATAGTCTTTTCAACAAATGATTGTGAAACAACTGAATGTTCATATGCAAAAATGAATCTAAACACAAATTTAATATCTTTCACAAGAATTAACTCAAAATGGAACATATATCTAAGTGTAAACTACAACATGATATAATTTCTAGAAGAAAATAGAGGAGAAAGTCTAGGTGACCTTGTGTTTGGTGATGAGTTCTTAGATACAACACCAGAAGTACAATCCATAAAAACAGAGAAGTTAAATTTTATTAAAAAGTAAAATGTTCTGCTCTGTGAAAGACATTTAACATAAAAACATAAGATACTTTTATCTAGCAAAAAACTCGTATCAAAAATACCCAAAGAATTCTTAAAACTCAACAATGTGAAATAACCCAATTTAAAAAAACAAAATATCAAAAGGCAACTGAAAAAAGAATGTATACAGGTGACAAATAGCATAAGGAAAGATTCTCAGCGCCGCTTGTCATTAGGGGATTGTAAGTTAAAAGAATAGTGAAGTGTAATTACATGCCTATTAGGATGGCTAAAATCCAAAAATTGATAACTCCAAATGCTGGTAAAGTTTTATGAAAATAGAAGATGCCATTCATATCTGGTGGGAATGATATAAGGTAGAACTTATTTGGAATACAAATTGGCAGATTCTTACAAAGCTACACATAACTTCATCTTATGATCTAGCAATCACTCTCCTAAACATTTGATTTGAAAATGTGTTCACACAAAAACCTGCACTTCAACATTTATAGAAGCTTTATGCATTACCACAAAAAGCTGGAAGTAATCAAGGTGTCCTTCAATAGGTGAAATGATAAGCAAATTGGGGTAAATCCATAAAAGAAATTTTATTCAGCAGTAAAAATAATGAGTGATCACACTACAAAAAGACAGATGAATCTCAAATACATGTGGGTAAGTGATAGAAGCCAGTGAAAAGGTTACATACTGTATGATTCCAATTATATGACATTATGGAGAAAGCAAAACTATAGAGAGAATAAAAAGGTCAGTGATTCCTGAGGATTCAGGGAAACGGGGAGCATGTTAAATAGGTAAAACACAAGGTATATTTTCAGGGCTGTGCTACAATTCCATATGATACTGTAATGATGGATACATGACATTATACATTTGTCAAAAGCCATAGACATTTACAGTGCAAAGGGTACAACTTAATATATGAAAGTTGATATAAAATCATTTAGGAGTTTGGGGGATGCCAACATGGAATTAAGACTATAACAACAATAACCAAGACAATCTGACCATATTATACCTTATAAAACATACTTTTAAGGGGGTTATGGAGAAAAGTTGCTGACCTAAGTAACTTTGGAAATGAGTGGCGACCTTCAGATTATAGGCAAAAGGAACTGCATGTATACATTGCATTGTATTTGATAATATTGTTTTCCACCAGGCTTGGGTTAAACATTCTAATAATGGTATTTGTGTATAATGGAATTGAGTATTAAATGGATCACAGATGTTGGGTACTAGGTTTTTCACGGTTGGGGTGTAATTTTACAGATAAGAGAAAATCTAGAATGATCCATGTTGTAATGAATTAGAGTTGGAAATGCCAGTATGAACTCATGCTTACCATAAAATAGATACATATAGTTACATGGAGAAATATGTATAGATTTGTATATATTCACAAATTAGTATGCACATATATATTTTTTTACTTTGATTACAAAAAGGGTATAAGATAAATTATACCCCAGTAGAAATAAGCACGACTAATCTCCAGATCTTGTTTTTCAATACCATTCTCTAATAAAAGGAACTTGTGATCTTTGGAGAGTCGCTCCTTTTAGGTCTGTGAAAGAAAATATCTAACATAAGCATGTACTATTTTATACTTACAGAAATTAAGGTAGAGTATGTCAGAAAGGGAGAGACAGAGGAGGGAAGAAAGTGGAGAGAGAGAGAGAGAGAGAGAGAGAGAGAGAGAGAGAGAGAGAGGGAGAGAGAGAGAAGAAAGCTTATATTGATGCAGGTATATCAACAAGGGGAAAGAAGGAGAAGCCACCTGAAAGGTTTCCTAATAACCAAAGCTTGAACAATTTCAGCAACATAATTAAAAACGAATCAAGGAAGTATTGGACCATAACCCAATAGCATAAAATTAATATCCACAAGTCCATCCTGATACAAACAAACAAACAAAAACAAACAAACAAACAAATAAATAAATAAGGGAGGAGATTGAGCCAATTAATTCCAAATGGTTTTTGCCTTCCAGGTAAGGGAGCACAATTCCCTACTCCCACAGTATGAAAAGGTGGGAAAGAGCAACTTTAAAGTGGAGAAACCTAACAAACACTACTTTAGGCAGGTGACCAAGGTACCATAAATCATAATGATAGTACACATACCCATGATACGATGTGATAAAACTGGTACTTTACTTCTGTGGTATTCCTTTCAATGCTGCATAACCGCAGCCTAATCGATGAGAAAAAACATCATGCAAATCCCATTTGAAAGACATTGGATAAGTTACCTAACCAGTACTTGTCAAAATTCTAATAGTTATCAAAAAAAGTAAATAAACTGTCTGAGAAACTGACAGCCAAGTATCACCTGTGAGGATATAACAAGTAAATATGATGTGGTAATCTGTATGGAATCCTGAAACATCAAAGGGCAAGAGCAATAGATAAAAAACTGAAAATCTGAATAAAATATTTAGTTAATAATAATAACAATAAACCAATTTTGATTCATTAATTGTGACCAATGTACCAAAATAATATAAGATGTTTATAGTTGGAGAAACTGGATATAGAGTATATAAGTCTCTACACTCTTTTCTTAAATTTTTTGTAAATTTCATAATGCTCTAGAGCCAGCCAAGTGGCTTACTGGTTAAGAGTTGGCTTGGGACGCCAGCTCTGAGCAGCAGGGCTGTACTTCAGATCCCACATTAGGACCAGTGACGCTGTGCCCTCTACAGCTACGATAGTGAACAACAGCTTGACCTGGAGCTTGGCTGCCGTGAGCCGCCAGCTATGGCATAGGCTGCAGTGGGGCTGCCGTGGGCTGCCTTGAGTGGCTGTCCAGTGGCCGGTGACCCATCTGCCTCATCCGGGAAGAGCGCAATAATAATACCAACATGGGCCAATGAAGTGATGCCTCCACAACTAGACTGAAGAACCAAAGGACAGCAACTTGTCTGTTCCCTTTCCCCTATTCCCCAATGCTGTTCCCTCCCCCAATTCCCCAATAAAATCTTTAAAAAAACTGCTCTAAAAAATAAAGTCAAAGAAAATAGAGAAGGAAGGAGGGAGGGTAGGAGAAAGAGAGAGAGAGACAGAGAGAGACAGAATGTGGGGGAGAGGACAAAGAAGAAGGAATTCCCTGTGCATACATAGAGTGAGCCTTATGGTCTACTACTAGTTCTGCTCCTTGCAGTGGCTTGTCTGTGATCCTCTAAAGGTCATTTATTGATTCTTTGTTCTTTTTTTTTTTCAAATGTAAAATTAAGACATGCTTTACTTTGTTAAGAAAGAAAAATAAAATATAGATTTTATACCTATTCTGGGCTAACAATTTAACAATATCTATTACAATCTAAAATGCATCTAGTCAAAAACTTGAAATACTGGTATATATCTGAGAGATACACTTGAAGTATTGCAGAAGAAGACATGCATCTGGTGTTCATTGAAAAATTTTTACACTATAGTGCAAAATTGGTATCAATGCAACTATTCAAAAAGATAGTTTGTAAAAAGATGTATATATATATATATATATATATATATATATATATATATATATACTAAGAAGCATTCAGTAGTTAAAATAAAAGTGAATTTGTATGTTCTGATATGCACACTTAAAAGGATTATTTTCAAAAAGAACAAAGAATACAAACAATATTATACATTATAATATAATTATAATGTATAATATTGTAAATATACATTATAAATGACCAGAAACTCTTAGTCGTATTTATCCCTGGAGAGGAGAGGCTCTTGGAGTGATGACTGTCAAAGGGCATTAGATTTATTTGTAAAATATGTATTTTCAATGACATATAGTTAATTAAAAAATTAACTATGCATCCTATTTTCAAGATATATTTTTATAATTACTTTGACATTATGTCAATATGTCTCAAAATATATTATAATTTTGAGTGGAATTAATTTAAATATATAATTTATATCTTTACAATAACAAACTATCTTATTCACATGTTTATTTTTCCACTTTAAAACTTTGTTCCAATTTTCCTAATATTGTAACTGTCTTCCAACATATCTTATTCATTCCTTCTTAACTCAATTCTCATATAAAGTTTTTACAGTAAATAAAGCATACATTTCCCTAAATTTATTTTCTGACTATGCCCTAACTGAAAAGCCCATATTTTCTTTCTATTTATTTATCATTGGCTCCTTTTAGGTATCTGTAATAGAAAATTATGCTATATTTTTAAATCATATTTTTGTATTCTATTAACTCTCAAAAAGTAAACCCAGAGTCCTCTGCACTATTAATTTTTCTTCCTAGTCAGGTTGATAAGAGAAGTAAATTGGAATTACAAAATGGCTGCATCTACTGAGCCAAAAACCACTAGTTATTATAGTTATATGAATAATAGCTGTCTCTTAGTTGGGTTTTTTATATAATTTTTTTCTGACTAAAACAGGCAGAGCAACACCTCACAGATGTTTACGTGAGTAAAATACACACAAACACACAAACACACACACACACACACACACACACACACATACATACACACATTAATGTTCTCTCCACTGTTTGCACTGAGGTAATCTGATTTGAAAACAATGCACACAATATAAAGAATTTCTCTTGAGAAATATTAAGAGATCATGGGGTCAGAGGGAAGTATAATCTATAATAATTGTTCAATATCATTTTGTGAATTATGTTTTTATAAGTTGTTAATTCTTAATGGTTAAAAACCAACTATTTTGAATGACATGGAAACAGAAGAAAAGTGTGATTTATCAGCTTTTATTATATTTATTATATTTATTATATTTATTATATTTAAATCCTTGCCCATCAACATGTCTTTAACCAAATCTTTACATTATTAGCCTAATTTACTTATATGTAGAATGAAAATAATTTTACCTATATCAGAGCATTTTATACAGATTCTAAAATGAAATTATAAGTAGTTAGGCACACATTGAATTTTCATTATAATCAAGGTGATTACCAACTGTAATATTCATGGGGGCAAACAAATGTTTAAGATTTTAATTAATGTAATTAAATCAACCCAAGTCATAAATTACCTTGAATCCAAATGAAAGAAATTATGGGAGAGCGAAAAATTAATTATATGTAAAACTGCAGTATTAAGTTTATAATATATATAGGTGGGTACTCAATCCTTGTTATTGATTAAACATTGAAAGGAGTGAGTGATAATTTTATAAAAAATGGATAAAATGATTGGCATATAAATATATTATAAAATATATAAAAGGTATATCATTTAAAAAAGTAATCATCTAAATTTACATTTTTTTATACTTGAGCTGGGAGTAGTCTTTTACCAATAAATGAATATTGTCCTTTTGCATTTACCAAAGAAGATAAGGACAGATGCTCAGAACCTACTTAAAATTCCCGAGAGCAGAAGAACTGAAGGTTCAGGAAACACAGGTGGTCAAGCAATTAAAATATTTGCTTCTCAAAAATCTCTAGGGTCCCATAAATCCCATGTGAGAATTCAGAAAGAAAAGCAAATTGCTTTGGAGATTTTTTTTTTAAGATTGAGAAATATCTTAAAAGTTGATAGATATGAATCAAGAATTAAATTTTACTTTTAGAGAAGAAACAAAGGAGATGAGAAATATGGTGGATATATTAAGGTCTAGTATTATATTTATAAGACAACATCTATTTTAGTTAAGTTAATAAATGAACTTAAAATCATTGTGACATTGTCTGTGTTAGCATTTTGTGCTTAAATAGCAATTGCTTCAAAGTGTCAGAATATATTGGTATTCTTTGAACAGCCATGGGTTCACTGAAAAATTTACCTTTGTTAACTTTAACTTACAAAGTAAATCTAGGCTCAAGTGACTAAAAAATGAAATTGAATCAAAGACAACAAAAGAGCAATGTTGGTTATTAGTAAAAAAATGAGAAAAAAAAAGGAAGACACATTTATAATTTACATAGCTTAACTCCAGAGCTTTAGTAGAAGATTAAACATACATTCTAGGACTACAAAAGCAAACATAATTGACCTTGTTAACCTAAAAATAAAAAGGCAAAATGAGAGGCAGCAAGTGTTTATTCGGGATCAAAAGGAACTGCAATTTCTGAAGCACAGATTCAGACAGAAACCCAAATAGTGTCCCAATTACAGAGTGATGGCAAAAGGGTTTTTATGAGCAAAGGAAAGGGGATAATTACATAAATAGAAGAAAGAGATTCGCATTGGTGCCAAAAATCTGAGTGACTCTTTAGCTATACATGGCTGGTTGCTGATACTATCTTCAGAATCTTCAGAAAGAAAGTTTAGAATCATTAGTTCTTGTGGTCAGGATGTCTGCTTTCCTGTTAATTTTGCAAATGACTGTTTGTAATACAATGTTGATTGGGCCAAACCCGAAGGTTTTTTTACCCAGCTCACATTTTTCAACTATTCAAGAAGCAAGACGTACAAGGCAGTTCCTTTGGTATGGCAACTCCGACTCCATTTTGAAATGGCTCAACTTACATCAACTTTTGCAGCTTGTGTTTTGTTCTAACATATGGAACACATGTTAATGGAATAAGCAAAAGCAAGGCTCTATTTTTAATGTAGCAAATAACACCCTGCATTTTCTTTGAAGTGTTAAATATACAGTTATAAAATATAATTTGAAATAAATAAAAAATAAGACAAAATATGGATTTGTTAAACATTATTTAGTATAAGTGAATGCCTATAAAATATCACCTATAGATAATTTACATTAAGATTTAGGTATGTTCCTGAAGTATTGACATTATGGTTATATACATAGTTTGCATAATATGCATATATGTTATTATGCATATTATTTTCTTATTTAAAACATTATTTTGACCTAGCATTTTTAGCCTGCCCTCCTCTTTCTTCTCTAAAGGGTTAGAAAGTGTCCCTCCATATAGCATATATTGCAGAACTAGACCAGACCAATAAGCTTTTATTTGCCCACAAATGGAGTCACCATCCCAAATATTTCCCCGGGAAATTATTCTACTGCCTATAGCTTCTACTCTGCTGTGGACTGAATTGTGTCCCTCCAAAATTTATTCATCATAGCCCTAACTGCCAATGTGACTGTATTAGGAGATAGGGCCTACAAGGAGGTAAATGAGGTTAAAAGGGTCCTCGCCTGCAGCCCTGATACAATGGATTAGTGTCCTTATAAGAAGAGACACCAGTGACCTGCTTTCCCTCTCTGTCCATGGTCACACAGGAGTCATGTGTGCACACAGCGAGATGATGGCTGTCTGCAAGATAGGAAGACAGCTCTCACGAGAAACTGAATTGTCTGTCACCTCCTTCATCTCAGACTTCCCAAACTCTAGATTTGTGAGAAAACAAATTTATGTTGTTTAAGCCAACAAATAATAATCATAATAAAATCATTTTGTGTAATAGAATATCTTATAGAAAAATAATCTATAGTATATTCTTTTTTTTTTTTAGCTGAGCCATCCTGCCACCTGTTGGCGCTCACTGGCAGCTCAGCTCCAGCGGTACTAGAACTGCTGTTGCTCAGAGCTCAAACTCTTGAGCGAGCTCTTAACCAACTGAGCCACTCGGCTGGCCCCACAGCATAATCTTTCGAACAAACAAAAAATATCTGGTAAATAAGTAAATATGTTTATTTGGGATCAACTATTTAACTCATCTTTATTTGTTTGATATAAACTTGAATTTGACGTTAGGGTAAAAAACATACATCTTAGAATAATAAATAAGTTTATGAATATAGTGTCCAGAGACCTTTGACCTTTCGTATTTTAACTATAAAATTAGATGCATACTATGTCAAAAAATATAGAATAAAGACACAAAAATAGCAATGGGAGATGATCTGAAAGTAGCAGGGTGTAGATGCATTAGATGCATTGTAACAAGACAATTTATTTGTTCAACTTTCTAGTTCGTTTGTTTGATCTATTATTTATTTGGCCATATAACAGGTTGTGAGAGGTTTGCTTCACTTTCGTTTGTAGACAGTGAGAATTGGATGTCTGGGCAGAACTGTCACTTCTAGTACTGGGTGTCAGAATGAATGGTAGCAGGATAACATTTGGCTAAAATAGAGAATCAAAGATAACTAGATTATGAATCTTAGGCTCGACTTTCTAGGAATACATTGAAGTCAGATACAATAAATTCAAAGGAGCAGACCAATATCAAATTCCAGATGCAAAGAAAATTAAAAGCAGTGAGCAAGCAAAAAACTCTAGCAAGTGGCAAAGTTAGAGCTTAGAAAAATCTCATGGAATAACAAAATCCTAATAAAGAAGGTAATTTTATGCAATGCCACTTCCAAAGTTTTGGATCCTTTATAAGGGAATTATACTTATTCAACAAAAGAATATTTAAATATTTATTGAACATTTCCTATGTGTTGTGTACCAGCCCTTAGAGCTGATGTATTCTATAGGAAATTAGATGTAGTCTCTGTCCTCATTAATCGTGCAATCTATTGAGGTGTCAGCTGGCCAAATGATAACGTTCTTATAATGTCACAAGCCCCCAGTGGGAAATACAGAATGCTATGATATGTGCACCTGTAACATTTGACCTAGTATAAAATGATAGGACATCTCCAGTGAAGAGACAGTGAGGATGAATAGGAGTCATTCAGACAAAGAGGAGGTACTGCAGGTTTTCAGTCAGATGAAAGAGCACAGGAAAAGGAGTGAGAGTTCATTCAATATGGCTGAAAATAAAATATAGAGAGTGAGGGCTGGGATGGGAGACTGAAAAGTTAAGCAAGAGCCACATCATAAAGCGCTTTACAAGCTGTGTGCATTAGTTGTTTGAATTTTCACTAAAAGGTTACCAGACATTTCTACATTAAAGGAAAATTTTGTTTCTTAAAAACAACATTACGGCAGCAGCTTTATGAATGACATACAAAGGGTAAAATTGGGGTTGTTTCAGTAAGCTAAAGGGGAGGTGATATGACCTAGATTATGAAATGGCTTATAAAATAGAAAACAATAGATTTAAATTATTGTTTTTTTCAAATAGATAAGTTGGTGATTATAATGTATGCGTGAAGCAGAAAAAAAATAAGGATAACACTGAAATAATTTTAGGTACTATTAAGAGCTAGTATATTTCCAGGAACTCTGCTAAGTACGTACTTTAAAACACCTTTCTACAACCCTATGAGACTATTTTAATAATCAACTTGCAGATGTTAAAACAGGTAAAAAGGTTAAATATCTTGCGAATTGTCTCATTGCCAATATGTGATAGAATAAGAATAAAAATACTAATTGCTCTGTTTCAAGGAATGTATTTTTATTCACTATACCACATTTTAAAGAAGAAACAGATCTTTGATATGAATGATATGAACATGTCATTTAATGAATAATCTGAGAATGCCATAAATTGAAATAAAGTCAGTATTTTAAAGTCTTTAAGAACTTATAGATGCCAAGGAGCCAGAGTTGAATGAATTTGAGAATGAAAGTAAAGGGAGGCAAGCTTGTCTTCGTACTTAATAGGCTATGCCCTGCATTTTAATTTTCCTATGTCTTTTAAAAAATAGAAGTTCAAATTTTTCAAGAAGACCAATTTATCAGTTTTTCTCTTTAATGTTTCAGCATTATGCTACTAAGACATTTTTGCTTACCCCAAAGTTGCAAAGATATTCTCCAGCACTCTCTATAAGATTATCTATCTATCTATCTATCTATCTATCTATCTATCTATCTATCTAT